>NW_028319719.1:0-22500 GCF_062004578.1 Staurois parvus | reverse complement strand
TTTTTTTTTTTTTTTTTTTAATATATATGTAAAACGCGCCCCTTTAAACTACATCACAGCCACACGCAACCGCATCCCTCGCAACATTTTTGAAAAGCTTTTTTTTTTTTTTTTTTTTTTTTAAATTTTAAGATTTCCATCATTTAAAAAAAATGTGTGCAGCCAGGCGCCATTTTTTTTTCTTTTTTTTAAAAAAAAAAAAAAAAAAAAAAGATACGGAGAGAAGTTTGAGAAGAGAACTCAATGCTGTTCTGGGTCACATGACCAGTATGGAGAGAAGCGACCTTGTAAAGGGGAAAAAAAAAATAAAAAAAAAATTGGCGCAGTGATACAAGTGCCGCTGTCCCTACAGGCGTAGATTTTTTTTTTTTTTTCTTTTAATTGGACCGATCGGGCCCCGTATACATATATATCTTTACAAGTACATAAATATAGTTATAATATAGGCGCATACTGACAGCATGTTGGGTCGGTCTACTCCTCAAGCAACACAGTGCTTACCTCAAATAGATTTATATATTTCTTTTTTTTTTTTTCCATACTTTTTAGTTAATATAAAAAAAAAAAAAAAAGTACTGAAGAAAAAAAAAAAAAAAAAAAAAAAATTGGTTGTGATGGATCCTTTCACTTTAAGAGCCGCCATGTGCCAAGCGGCGCTAAGTGTCATTGTAGCTCCGCCCCTCCCGCGGCCCCTTCCCCAGAAAGGGTTCTCTGTTGGCGTCACAGCGTGCTTTGCATCATCAAGTTCCGAAGCAGTTTCTGGCGGCCGATTTCGTAGTCTTCCTCGTCCACGTTGACCAGTAATTTGATGGCCTCGTGGCCCACCGCCTGCTTGAGGGAGTCCGTGATGAAGACGCCTTTCAGTGCCTCCAGCAAAGAGCCGTTGATGTAGTCGCGCCAGAAGGCGTCCAGGTAGGTGAGCTCGGAGAATTTGATGTCGCAGATGATGGAGCCCAGGTCCCGGGACTTTAGGATGGTGTTGGCCTGGTTGAAGCGTTCGAATTGGCGCTCCAGGGGGTCCTGCTTGTTGGAGAACACGTTGCCTTGTAGTGCCGTCTCGTGCTGGCAGTACTCGGCCCGGACCCGCAGGCGGATATCTGCGTCGGGGGCGGGAGCAAGGACAAAAAAGAAAAAAAAAAGTCAACAACTTGACCAAAAGTAAGGAAATTTGTACAAATTTTGGAAGGAGGTTCTCCAAAAAAATATCGAATGCCCCCCAGGAGAGATTTTGCTTCACTTCCTGATCCACAGAAACAGGAGGAGGAAATCTCTCCAATGGGGACAGTTGGGGCAGTATGGTGGCACTATAATGGGGAGCAGTAGGATGATGGTACTAAAATGGGGGCCCACTGACCCCCAATGTATAAATGAGATGTTAACAGGGCTCCCCGCTGACCCCCAATGTAAGAGGATGTTGCTGGGGCTCCCCGCTGACCCCCAATGTAAGAGGATGTTGCTGGGGCTCCCCACTGACCCCCAATGTAAGAGGATGTTGCTGGGGCTCCCCACTGACCCCCAATCTAAGAGGACGTTACTGGGGCTCCCCGCTGACCCCCAATCTAAGAGGACGTTACTGGGGCTCCCCGCTGACCCCCAATCTAAGAGGACGTTACTGGGGCTCCCCGCTGACCCCCAATCTAAGAGGATATTACTGGAGCTCCCCACTGATCCCCAATCTAAGAAGATGTTACTGGGGCTCCCCGCTGATCGACATTTTAAGAGGGGATGTTACTGGGGCTCCCCGCTGACCCCCAACATAAGAGGGGATGTTTTTGGGGCTCCCCGCTAACCCCCAATCTAAGAGAATGTTACTGGGGCTCCCCGCTGACCCCCAATCTAAGAGGATGTTACTGGGGCTCCCCGCTGACCCCCAATCTAAGAGGATGTTACTGGGGCTCCCCACTGACCCCCCCAATCTAAGATGATGTTACTGGGGCTCCCCGCTGACCCCCAACGTAAGAGGGGGTGTTACTGGGGCTCCCCACTGACCCCCAACGTAAGAGGGGAGGTTACTGGGGCTCCCCACTGACCCCATTGTAACAGAATATGTTATTGGGGCTCCCCGCTGACCCCCAACGAAAGAGGGGAGGTTACTGGGGATCCCCGTTGACCCCCAACGTAAGAGGGGAGGTTACTGGGGCTCCCCACTGACCCCCATTGTAACAGAATATGTTACTGGGGCTCCTTGTTGACCCCCAACGTAAGAGGGGAGGTTACAGGGGCTCCCCACAGAACCTCAACATGAGAAAGAGTGTTACTGTGGCTCCCCACTGATCCCCAATCTAAGAGGGGATGTTATTGGGGTCCCCACTGACCCCCAATCTAAGAGGGGTTGTTACTGGGGCTCCCCAATCTAAGAGGGGTTACTGGGGCTCACCGCTAACCCCCAATCTAAGAGGAGATGTTACTGGGGTCCCCACTGATCCCCAATCTAAGAGGGGTTGTTACTGGGACTCCCCAATCTAAGAGGGGTTGTTACTGGGGCTCCCCAATCTAAGAGGGGTTGTTACTGGGGCTCCCCACTAACCCCCAATCTAAGAGGAGATGTTACTGGGGTCCCCACTGATCCCCAATCTAAGAGGGGTTGTTACTGGGACTCCCCAATCTAAGAGGGGTTGTTACTGGGGCTCCCCAATCTAAGAGGGGTTGTTACTGGGGTTCCCCACTTATGGCCAATCTAAAAGGATGTTACCGGGGCTCCCCACTGACCCCCATTGTGGGAAGGGATGTAACCATGGCTCTCCACTGACCCCCAATGTAAGGGGGGATATTACTGAGGCTCCTCATTGTAAATAGCCTATAGCCCTCCCCAACCCCCCACGTGGTGGTGACAGGTCCTCTTTACTAGCATCCACCTACCACAGGTTTGCTTCTCCTTTGGGTCTGGTGTGATGGATTTCCTCCTCTTCTTCTGGCTGCTGAGGGGCGGTCTTCCCCGTCCTGGCCTCTTAGTGCAGATTTGGGGTCCAGAGGAAGGGGAGCACACCACCGGGTGATGGGGGGGTGCTACCAGTTAGAGAAACACAGACAGGAAAGAGTTACACTCACATTATTGGCACCCCACCCCCCCCAACGATCTGGCCAATGAGAACACACGAGGCTCTTACCAGGCGAGCGCAGGTGCTCCGTGCTGGACTCTCCGCTGCTGTGCGTTCGCGGCGTCATGTAGTGAATGGAAGTCTCTTCGAGGTATTTGTCTACAAGATCCGGGCACACTGCGGGCAAAGGACAACAGGGTGACAACCTGCCCAGGACAACAGGGTGACAACCTGCCCAGGACAACAGGGTGACAACCTGCCCAGGACAACAGGGTGACAACCTGCCCAGGACAACAGGGTGACAACCTGCCCAGGACAACAGGGTGACAACCTGCCCAGGACAACAGGGTGACAACCTGCCCAGGACAACACGGTGACAACCTGCCCAGGACACCCAAAAGTGGTGTTTTAGAGGTGGAGTTTCCTTCCATCTCCCAGCGTTGGCCCCTCCCTGGAAGAGCGGGGCTCTCGTAATGGACCCAAGACCACAAGTATGGAGGTATCACTGCCAATGCCGCCCAGGAGATGGAGGAGGAAAGCACTAGGTGGTGCCAAGCACTGAAATAGGAGTTTGGGTGGAGCGATCCTTTAAGAGTCCCAATTCGGAGGTGACCTTCTAGTTACGTTCTTGCTGTACGGCTCCTTCAAGACTTTCCTGGCCAATCCCACCCAACACCATTCACTTCCTGAGCTCTGGGACCAAGATCTCGGGTGTAGGACCTGGAAGCCAAGCTAAGGTTGCTGTTTCTCGGGGACGGGCGCCTCACAACTGGGACTGTACCCCAGAAACGTGTTCCTGGGAGCCGGGGACCAAAAATGTTTGCGGGGTGCAGGCTCCAACCCGTCATACCGGTCAAGTGGCAACTAAAAAAAATGGCGCAACTAGAGCAACCTGTGTGGCAAAGCATGCGCGGACTGCTCCACTACGCCGTTTTGGTGCTTGAAGTGGGAAGGCTCCAACTCATCACGCTTCAAACGTTACACTCCCCGACTCCCAGAGAGGATGATGAGGGGCCCCAGCAGATGTCGGAGACAAGCCGCAAATCTGTAAATCCCAACCTGATCCATAAACACTTGCTTAGCTCTGTGTTCCCCACTCACGACCTCTGCGCTCTCTCCGTTCCCCACTCCCCGACCTCCGCGCTCTCTCCGTTGCCCACACCCCGACCTCCGCCCTCTCTCCGTTGCCCACTCCCCGACCTCCGCCCTCTCTCCGTTGCCCACTCCCCGACCTCCGCCCTCTCTCCGTTGCCCACTCCCCGACCTCCGCCCTCTCTCCGTTGCCCACTCCCCGACCTCCGCCCTCTCTCCGTTGCCCACTCCCCGACCTCCGCCCTCTCTCCGTTGCCCACTCCCCGACCTCTGCCCTCTCTCCGTTGCCCACTCCCCGACCTCCGCCCTCTCTCCGTTGCCCACTCCCCGACCTCCGCCCTCTCTCCGTTGCCCACTCCCCGACCTCCGCCCTCTCTCCGTTGCCCACTCCCCGACCTCCGCCCTCTCTCCGTTGACCACTCCCCGACCTCCGCCCTCTCTCCGTTGACCACTCCCCGACCTCCGCGCTCTCTCCGTTGCCCACTCCCCGACCTCCGCGCTCTCTCCGTTGCCCACTCCCCGACCTCCGCGCTCTCTCCGTTGCCCACACCCCGACCTCCGCGCTCTCTCCGTTGCCCACACCCCGACCTCCGCGCTCTCTCCGTTGCCCACACCCCGACCTCCGCGCTCTCTCCGTTGCCCACACCCCGACCTCCGCGCTCTCTCCGTTGCCCACTCCCCGACCTCCGCCCTCTCTCCGTTACCCACTCCCCGACCTCCGCGCTCTCTGTTGCCCACTCCCCTACCTCCGCCCTCTCTCCGTTACCTACTCCCGACCTCCGCGCTCTCTCCGTTGCCCACTCCCCGACCTCCGCGCTCTCTCCGTTGCCCACTCCCCGACTTCCGCCCTCTCTCCGTTGCCCACTCCCCGACTTCCGCCCTCTCTCCGTTGCCCACTCCCCGACCTCCGCCCTCTCTCCGTTACCTACTCCCGACCTCCGCCCTCTCTCCGTTACCTACTCCCGACCTCCGCCCTCTCTCCGTTACCTACTCCCGACCTCCGCCCTCTCTCCGTTACCTACTCCCGACCTCCGCCCTCTCTCCGTTACCTACTCCCGACCTCCGCCCTCTCTCCGTTACCTACTCCCGACCTCTGCCCTCTCTCCGTTACCTACTCCCGACCTCTGCCCTCTCTCCGTTACTGACTCCTGACCCAAGATATCTGTGCATTTACTTATTCCTGACCTCTGAACTCTTTACCTCTTAACTCTACATTTCCTACTCATGAACAGTCTACGATACCTACCCCTGACTCAGACTCCCAATTTTTCTTACTCCTGAACCCTCTATGTCTCTTACTTCTACCTCCGACTCGCCTGAGTTTCCTACCCCCGGCTCCTGACCTGCCTACGTTTCTTACCCCCCAGCTCCTGACCTGCCTACGTTTCTTACCCCCCGACTCGCCTACGTTTCCTAACCCCCGACCTCCCTACGTCTCTTACCCCCGACTCCTGACCTCGCCTACGTCTCTTACCCCCGACTCCTGACCTCGCCTACGTCTCTTACCCCCGACTCCTGACCTCGCCTACGTCTCTTACCCCCGACTCCTGACCTCGCCTACGTCTCTTACCCCCGACTCCTGACCTCGCCTACGTCTCTTACCCCCGACTCCTGACCTCGCCTACGTCTCTTACCCCCGACTCCTGACCTCGCCTACGTCTCTTACCCCCGACTCCTGACCTCGCCTACGTCTCTTACCCCCGACTCCTGACCTCGCCTACGTCTCTTACCCCCGACTCCTGACCTCGCCTACGTCTCTTACCCCCGACTCCTGACCTCGCCTACGTCTCTTACCCCCGACTCCTGACCTCGCCTACGTCTCTTACCCCCGACTCCTGACCTCGCCTACGTCTCTTACCCCCGACTCCTGACCTCGCCTACGTCTCTTACCCCCGACTCCTGACCTCGCCTACGTCTCTTACCCCCGACTCCTGACCTCGCCTACGTCTCTTACCCCCGACTCCTGACCTCGCCTACGTCTCTTACCCCCGACTCCTGACCTCGCCTACGTCTCTTACCCCCGACTCCTGACCTCGCCTACGTCTCTTACCCCCGACTCCTGACCTCGCCTACGTCTCTTACCCCCGACTCCTGACCTCGCCTACGTCTCTTACCCCCGACTCCTGACCTCGCCTACGTCTCTTACCCCCGACTCCTGACCTCGCCTACGTCTCTTACCCCCGACTCCTGACCTCGCCTACGTCTCTTACCCCCGACTCCTGACCTCGCCTACGTCTCTTACCCCCGACTCCTGACCTCGCCTACGTCTCTTACCCCCGACTCCTGACCTCGCCTACGTCTCTTACCCCCGACTCCTGACCTCGCCTACGTCTCTTACCCCCGACTCCTGACCTCGCCTACGTCTCTTACCCCCGACTCCTGACCTCGCCTACGTCTCTTACCCCCGACTCCTGACCTCGCCTACGTCTCTTACCCCCGACTCGCCTACGTCTCTTACCCCCGACTCGCCTACGTCTCTTACCCCCGACTCGCCTACGTCTCTTACCCCCGACTCGCCTACGTCTCTTACCCCCGACTCGCCTACGTCTCTTACCCCCGACTCGCCTACGTCTCTTACCCCCGACTCGCCTACGTTTCCTACCCCCGACTCGCCTACGTTTCCTACCCCCGACTCGCCTACGTTTCCTACCCCCGACTCGCCTACGTTTCCTACCCCCGACTCGCCTACGTTTCCTACCCCCGACTCGCCTACGTTTCCTACCCCCGACTCGCCTACGTTTCCTACCCCCGACTCGCCTACGTTCCTACCCCCGACTCGCCTACGTTTCCTACCCCCGACTCCTGACCTCCCCTACGTTTCCTACCCCCGACTCCTGACCTCCCTACGTTTCCTACCCCCGACTCCTGACCTCCCTACGTTTCCTACCCCCGACTCCTGACCTCCCTACGTTTCCTACCCCCGACTCCTGACCTCCCTACGTTTCCTACCCCCGACTCCTGACCTCCCTACGTTTCCTACCCCCGACTCCTGACCTCCCTACGTTTCCTACCCCAGACTCCTCACCTCCCTACGTTTCCTACTCCCCGACTCCTCACCTCCCTACGTTTCCTACCCCCGACTCCTGACCTCCCTACGTTTCCTACCCCAGACTCCTGACCTCCCTACGTTTCCTACTCCCCGACTCCTCACCTCTCTACGTTTCCTACCCCCGACTCCTCACCTCCCTACGTTTCCTACTCCCCGACTCCTGACCTCCCTACGTTTCCTACTCCCCGACTCCTGACCTCCCTACGTTTCCTACTCCCCGACTCCTGACCTCCCTACGTTTCCTACTCCCCGACTCCTGACCTCCCTACGTTTCCTACTCCCCGACTCCTGACCTCCCTACGTTTCCTACTCCCCGACTCCTGACCTCCCTACGTTTCCTACTCCCCGACTCCTGACCTCCCTACCCCCGACTCCTGACCTCCCTACATTTCTTACCCCCGACTCCTGACCTCCCTACGTTTCCTACCCCCGACTCCTGACCTCCCTACCCCCGACTCCTGACCTCCCTACGTTTCTTACCCCCGACTCCTGACCTCCCTACGTTTCCTACCCCCGACTCCTGACCTCCCTACGTTTCTTACCCCCGACTCCTGACCTCCCTACGTTTCCTACCCCCGACTCCTGACCTCCCTACGTTTCCTACTCCCCGACTCCTGACCTCCCTACGTTTCCTACTCCCCGACTCCTGACCTCCCTACGTTTCCTACTCCCCGACTCCTGACCTCCCTACGTTTCCTACTCCCCGACTCCTGACCTCCCTACGTTTCCTACTCCCCGACTCCTGACCTCCCTACGTTTCCTACTCCCCGACTCCTGACCTCCCTACGTTTCCTACTCCCCGACTCCTGACCTCCCTACGTTTCCTACTCCCCGACTCCTGACCTCCCTACGTTTCCTACCCCCGACTCCTGACCTCCCTACGTTTCCTACCCCCGACTCCTGACCTGCCTACGTTTCCTACTCCCCGACTCCTGACCTCCCTACGTTTCCTACTCCCCGACTCCTGACCTCCCTACGTTTCCTACTCCCCGACTCCTGACCTCCCTACGTTTCCTACCCCCGACTCCTGACCTCCCTACGTTTCCTACCCCCGACTCCTGACCTGCCTACGTTTCCTACTCCCCGACTCCTGACCTCCCTACGTTTCCTACTCCCCGACTCCTGACCTCCCTACGTTTCCTACTCCCCGACTCCTGACCTGCCTACGTTTCCTACCCCCGACTCCTGACCTGCCTACATTTCTTACCCCCGACCTCCCTACGTTTCCTACTCCCCGACTCCTGATCTCCCTACGTTTCCTACCCCCGACTCCTGACCTCCCTATGTTTCCTACTCCCCGACTCCTGACCTCCCTACGTTTCCTACCCCCGACTCCTGACCTCCCTACGTTTCCTACTCCCCGACTCCTGACCTCCCTACGTTTCCTACCCCCGACTCCTGACCTCCCTACGTTTCCTACTCCCCGACTCCTGACCTCCCTACGTTTCCTACTCCCCGACTCCTGACCTCCCTACGTTTCCTACTCCCCGACTCCTGACCTCCCTACGTTTCCTACTCCCCGACTCCTGACCTCCCTACGTTTCCTACCCCCGACTCCTGACCTCCCTACATCTCTTACCCCCGTCTTCCTTACCCCTGACCTCTGCAATACATAAAGTGATTGTAAACCTCAGACAAGAAATATGAACAAAGCACATCCCTCTAGAGTGTACTTGTCTCAGTCCAGAGCACCAAGTGACATTTCTGTCTGCTGCCTCCTTTCTGTGCTATCAGCAGGCGTCACTTCTGACAAGTTTTCCTGACACCAAGAGAAAAACGGTGACAGGGGAGTGACCTCCAGCAGATTGACAGCCTCAGCTCTGTTCCTGTGTGGCGGGCGGTGTGACCCTTCCCTCCAATCAGCAGTCATTGCTGTCACTGAACTCTGCAGAGTGTAATTTCAGCTCTCCGCCCCCCTTCTTTTCTGACCTCTCAGACAAGCTTTACAAATTCTGGACCTTAAACGGATGTAGAGAAGAGAAGGCTACAGATAAACAGGTACAACTCACCTAGGAGTATGTGTTTCATCTGTGTATCACCTGAGGCCCGTCCCTTCACTGGGTATACGGAAGGGTTCACAAACTTTAATCCTGACCCCTGACCCTTGGGCATTGCTTACTCCTGACCCGCCAGGCGGCCTTCCAACTGACCCCAGGTGATGAGCTTTACGGGGCCCTCAGATCACACAAAGAAAGCCACACCTCCCTCATTTGAAAAAAAAACAAATACTTTATTGACACGTGAACGAATCCAACGAAACCAGAGCCCAGTGCTCACCGCCGGATCCCACTCCAACGCGTTTCACCAACGAAACGCGTGGGGGAGCAGAAGCAGGGTCTGGCTCTAGTCTGCTGTGGATTCATTCAAGCTGCAACAAAGCCCAATCGCTGAAGAGCAAAACTAAGGAGGAGGTACAACCTTTAAATATAAAAAGATGGCTGCCCTGCCTCTCCCCACGTGACAGCACTGGGCCAATCACCAAACACCTTCACATGGGAGATAGAAAGTCATGTGATACCCGGATTTCTCCTGGTGGTGGGCGGAGCCTATAGAAGATTAACGACAGGACTGGCAACTCAACCCCTTGGCACCGGCGTCTCCTGGCCCTTTAAAGGGTTTCAGATGCTGGGAGGCGGGGTTTCTGATCATGTGACCGCCGCGATCGGCGGTCACATGATCGGAAAGCTCCCAATCGCAAGGCGGGCTGTAACGCATGTTAGCATCCCATCATCCTAAACCCGGAAGTGACGGTCACCAGGAAGCTCGGTCAGTCTTTAAGGTGTGGTCAGTGCCCCCTCGGGGGAGGTCTTCCCTCACTTCCTGTCAAAACAGGAAGTCAAGGGAAATCTCTCCGGCGGTGACACGGAACGCAACAGAACCATTTCCCGTCAAGTTACAATCTCCGTCTGTCATCTTCCTGCCTCAAGTGACAACCACTCCTCGCCGTTCTTGTCAAGGCGTCACCAGGACAGGAAGTGAGGTGCCCGGACAGGAAGTGAGGTGCAATTTCTCCCAACAAGGTAAGCAATGAAAAAAATTTGGACAGAAGCCCATACCACCTTAAAGTTTTCTACATCGCGTGCTTGGCGTCCGTTTTAACCATCTCACCAGGCCACGCCTCTTTTTTTTTGATGGACACCAATGCCACGGAACCCGTTCCTCCTCACAACCATGACATGAGAACTCACCGGCCCGCCTCCTCTTCAGGGTGACGTACGGTAGCAGGTCGTGCCGCGTTATAATCCGCAACAGCTGGAGCACCTGGCGAAAGTTTGTCTCGTCGCAGCGGCCCTGCCTCTCCAGGGCCAGCAGAAAGTCCCGCCCCGTGCGGATCATGCCGCGCTCGTAATCGTCTATAACGTCCACAAAGAGGAAGGAGAGGACCCGCACGTCCCGGTGGGTCAGGTGCGTCCCCACGATGTCGAACATCCGGTGCAGGCTGTACAGGCCGTGCTCCTTGTCGCCCGCCTCCTCCGGCCAGGCCTGGTCCCGGCTCCGCTTCTGGTGCGCCATGGCTGGGCGTCGGGGGCCGGAAGCTCTCTTCCTTCGCTCCTCCACCACCGCCCGTCCCGCCCAGTGACACCGCAATGTGGCGACTTGTCTCTGTAGGGGGGGAAGAAGAGTCGTGTTAGAGGAGAGTGCAAGGTGGACACCGCCACTGTGTACAGCGAGTGAGATGCAGAACCGCCCTAGCTGGGTGATGGATGGCGCCATAGACCTGGGGGGGGATGGATGGCGCCATAGACCTGGGGGGGGGGGATGGATGGCGCCATAGATCTGGGGGGGGGGATGGATGGCGCCATAGACCTGGGGGGGGATGGATGGCGCCATAGACCTGGGGGGGGGGATGGATGGCGCCATAGACCTGGGGGGGGGGGTGGATGGCGCCATAGACCTGGGGGGGGGGGTGGATGGCGCCATAGACCTGGGGGGGGGGTGGATGGCGCCATAGACCTAGGGGGGGGGTGGATGGCGCCATAGACCTGGGGGGGGGGGGGGTGGATGGCGCCATAGACCTGGGGGGGGGGGGGTGGATGGCGCCATAGACCTGGGGGGGGGGGGGTGGATGGCGCCATAGACCTGGGGGGGGGGTGGATGGCGCCATAGACCTGGGGGGGGGGGGTGGATGGCGCCATAGACCTGGGGGGGGAGGTGGATGGCGCCATAGACCTGGGGGGGGGGTGGATGGCGCCATAGACCTGGGGGGGGGGGTGGATGGCGCCATAGACCTGGGGGGGGGGGGTGGATGGCGCCATAGACCTGGGGGGGGGGGTGGATGGCGCCATAGACCTGGGGGGGGGGGGGTGGATGGCGCCATAGACCTGGGGGGGGGGGGTGGATGGCGCCATAGACCTGGGGGGGGGGGGTGGATGGCGCCATAGACCTGGGGGGGGGGGGTGGATGGCGCCACAGACCTGGGGGGGGGTGGATGGCGCCACAGACCTGGGGGGGGGGGTGGATGGCGCCATAGATCTGGGGGGATGGATGGCGCCATAGATCTGGGGGGATGGATGGCGCCATAGATCTGGGGGGATGGATGGCGCCATAGATCGGGGGGGGTGGATGGCGCCATAGATCGGGGGGGTGGATGGCGCCATAGATCTGGGGGGGGTGGATGGCGCCATAGATCTGGGGGGGATAGATGGCGCCATAGATCTGGGGGGATGGATGGCGCCATAGATCGGGGGGGATGGATGGCGCCATAGATCTGGGGGGGGGTGGATGGCGCCATAGATCTGGGGGGGATGGATGGCGCCATAGATCGGGGGGGATGGATGGCGCCATAGATCTGGGGGGGGTGGATGGCGCCATAGATCTGGGGGGGGGTGGATGGCGCCATAGATCTGGGGGGGGTGGATGGCGCCATAGATCTGGGGGGGTGGATGGCGCCATAGATCTGGGGGGGGTGGATGGCGCCATAGATCTGGGGGGGGTGGATGGCGCCATAGATCTGGGGGGGTGGATGGCGCCATAGATCTGGGGGGGGTGGATGGCGCCATAGATCTGGGGGGGGGGTGGATGGCGCCATAGATCTGGGGGGGGTGGATGGCGCCATAGATCTGGGGGGGTGGATGGCGCCATAGATCTGGGGGGGGGTGGATGGCGCCATAGATCTGGGGGGGGTGGATGGCGCCATAGATATGGAAACCCGCAGATCCTGCACACCCCTGGCGGCTCCCACACCTGATACACACAACGCGTACTGCCTGCTAGTTGCTCCACTCTGGACCCTTCTCACCTCCCTTCTTCTCCATACCAGATGTGACGTCTACACCAGACATTCCCAGAATACATACACATGAACCGGAAGTGACTGCTGATGACGTCTTACTGGTTCACTTGCTGGTTTCCCAGTGCATCCTGGGATATCTCATACCTGCAATACCTCCAAAACAAAGTGAAGCTAATAAGCGCATACTGAATAAATTCCCATCAAAAGCTACAGGTGCTGTTAGTGAACGTTGTCAGACTGCTATGGAGGCTTTGGAGACGCATTGAAGGACCAAGAAGACAACATGGGGTATAATTCTTGAAGCGACCCGAACACAAACGTGTGAACAGGACGGTAAGGTGACCATTTTATTTGATTGGCATTAACAGTTCTTTAAAAAAGCGCGCCCGAAGTCGCATTTCAAAGCAAGTATAAAGGAGGCCTAAGGGTCAGTCCACCAAAGGGTAAAATTCTAGTTCTAGGTGAAGCCTGGTGGATAGCATTGACCCAGGAACGGTGAGCCCAATGAGAACCAACAAATAGTGGGAAACTCAATTATGAAAGAGGCAAAGCCAGGGACTGAAGGTCCCCAAGATATCAACAAGAGCTGACGGTGGCCCAGCCCACCAAGCTTCACCTATAGCTTTGGTCAGACTGACCCTTTGCCCTGGGGGGGTCCATATTTTACAGCAGTGACTGGCCCACGATTGTAAGGCTTACACAGGTTAAAGATCATCCGCCACCTGACAGTCTTCAGCTCTAGCAACTGGTTGTGTCATGGGAAGGAGGCCACATGATCCCAATACTTGGGTCTCTCAAAAATATCTAGAACTTCCAAGTATTGGGATCATGTGGCCTCCTTCCCATGAAACAACCAGTTGCTAGAGCTGAAGACTGACACGTCTTTGGTTCACGTGTCAGAGATGGATAGTGTTTTCCATTTAAAAGTAGGGTGGGTGGCAAGTTCTCTTGATATCCTCTCCACCCACCATCCTTGGAAGTTCTAGATAATTTTGAGAGCCCCAACAACGGAGAGGCACTTCAAAGGATGGTGGGTGGAGAAAATATCAAGAGAACGTGCCAGCCACCCTCCTTTTTAAATGGACACACTAGCCATCTCTGACATGTGAACCAAAGATGCCAGTTTTCCGCTCTAGAAACTGGTTGTGTCATGGGAAGGAGGCCACATGATCCCAATACTTTGAAGTGCCTCTCCGCTGTTGGGGCTCTCAAAAATATCTAGAACTTCCAACAGCGGAGAGGCCATTCAAAATATTGGGATCATGTGGCCTCCTTCCCATGACACAACCAGTTGCTAGAGCTGAAGACTGACACATCTTTGGTTCACGTGTCAGAGATGGATAGTGTCTCCATTTAAAAGGAGGGTGGGTGGCAAGTTCTCTTGATATCTTCTCCACCCACCATCCTTTGAAGTGCCTCTCCACTGTTGGAAGTTCTAGATATTTTTGAGAGACCCAACAGTGGAGAGGCACTTCAAAGGATGGTGGGTGGAGAAGATATCAAGAGAACTTGCCACCCACCCTCCTTTTAAATGGAGACACTATCCATCTCTGACACGTGAACCAAAGACGTGTCAGTCTTCAGCTCTAGCAACTGGTTGTGTCATGGGAAGGAGGCCACATGATCCCAATATTTTGAATGGCCTCTCCGCTGTTGGAAGTTCTAGATATTTTGAGAGCCCCAACAGCGGAGAGGCACTTCAAAGTATTGGGATCATGTGGCCTCCTTCCCATGACACAACCAGTTTCTAGAGCGGAAAACTGGCATCTTTGGTTCACATGTCAGAGATGGCTAGTGTGCCCATTTAAAAAGGAGGGTGGGTGGCAAGTTCTCTTGATATCTTCTCCACCCACCATCCATTGAAGTGCCTCTCCGTTGTTGGGGCTCTCAAAAATATCTAGAACTTCCAAGGATGGTGGGTGGAGAAGATATCAAGAGAACTTGCCACCCACTCTCCTTTTAACTGGAAAACGCTATTCATCTCTGACACGTGAACCAAAGATGTGTCAGTCTTCAGCTCTAGCAACTGGTTGTTTCATGGGAAGGAGGCCACATGATCCCAATACTTGGAAGTTCTAGATATTTTTGAGAGCCCCAACAGCAGAGAGGCACTTCAAAGGACAGTGGGTATAGAGGATATCAAGAAAACTGGCCACCCACCTCCTTTTAAATGGCGACACTATCCATCTCTGCCACGTGAACCAAAGAAGTGTCAGTCTTCAGCTCTAGCAACTGGTTGTGTCATGGGAAGAAGGCCACATGATCCCAATACTTTGAAGTGCCTCTCCGCTGTTGGGGCTCTCAAAAATATCTAGAACTTCCAAGTATTGGGATCATGTGGCCTCTTTCCCATGACACAACCAGTTTCTAGAGCTGAAGACTGACATCTTTGTTTTTTTGTGTGTCAGAGATGGATAGTGTCTCCATTTAAAAAGGAGGGTGGGTGGCAAGTTCTCTTGATATCTTCTCCACCCACCATCCATTGAAGTGCCTCTCCGTTGTTGGGGCTCTCAAAAATATCTAGAACTTCCAAGGATGGTGGGTGGAGAAGATATCAAGAGAACTTGCCACCCACCCTCCTTTTAACTGGAAAACGCTATTCATCTCTGACACGTGAACCAAAGATGTGTCAGTCTTCAGCTCTAGCAACTGGTTGTTTCATGGGAAGGAGGCCACATGATCCCAATACTTGGAAGTTCTAGATATTTTTGAGAGCCCCAACAGCAGAGAGGCACTTCAAAGGACGGTGGGTGGGGAAGATATCAAGAGAACTGGCCACCCACCCTCCTTTTAAATGGAGACACTAATAGAAAGTTCTCTTGATATCCTCTCCACCCACCATCCTTTGAAGTGCCTCTCTGCTGTTGGGGCTCTCAAAAATATCTAGAACTTCCAAGTATTGGGATCATGTGGCCTCCTTCCCATGATACAACCAGTTGCAAGAGCTGAAGACTGCCACGTCTTTGGTTCACGTGTCAGAGATGGATAGTGTCTCCATTTAAAAAGGAGGGTGGGTGGCAAGTTCTCTTGATATCTTCCCCACCCACCGTCCTTTGAAGTGCCTCTCCGCTGTTGGGGCTCTCAAAAATATCTAGAACTTCCAAGTATTGGGATCGTGTGGCCTCCTTCCCATGACACAAAAAGTTGCTAGAGCTGAAGACTGACAATTCTTTGGTTCACGTGTCAGAGATGGATAGTGTCTCCATTTAAAAAGGAGGGTGGGTGGCAAGTTCTCTTGATATCTTCTCCACCAACCGTCCTTGGAAGTTCTAGATATTTTTGAGAGCCCCAACAGCGGAGAGGCACTTCAAAGGACGGTGGGTGGAGAGGATATCAAGAGAACTTGCCATTGACCCTCCTTTTAAAATGGAAAACGCTGTCCATCTCTGACACGTGAACCAAATGTGATCCGAACCAATCAACTCCAGCGTTGGCAAGATGGTGTCCTAGCATTCATCAGAATGTGGCATGATTGCCAGTAGAAGACCACCTACACTGCATCCAGAAAGTATTCCCAGCGCCTAACTTTTACCACATTTTCTTGGTACTGAACTTATTCCAAAATGGATTAAATTCATTTTTTCCTCCACATTCTACAAACAATCAACGGGAAAGAAGTTCATTTTGAAATCTTTACAAAAATACGAAAAAAAAACCCCACCATGTACACAAGTCTTCCCAGCCTTTGATCCATCCTTTGGTGAAGCCCCTTTAGCACCAATTCCAGCCTCGAGTCATTTGGAGTATGAGGCTACAAGCTCGGCACACCGATTTTTGGGCGATTTCTCCCGTTCTTTGCAGGACCTCTCCAGCTCCATCAGGTTGGATGGGGAGCGTCGGTGCACAGTCATTTTCAGATCTCTCCAGAGATGTTCAATCGGGTTCAAGTCTGGGCTCTGGCTGGGCCACTCCAGGACATTCCCAGAGTCGGCCCGTAGCCACTCCTTTGTCACGTGGGCTGTGTGCTTAGGGTCCTGTTGAAAGATGAACCGTCGCCCCAGTCTGAGGTCCGGAGCGCTCTGGAACAGGTTTTCATCAAGGATGTCTCTGTACATTGGTGCATTCATCTTTCCTTCCATCCTGACTAGTCTCCCAGTTCCTGCTGCTGAAATACATCCCCACATCATGATGCTGCCACCACCATGCTTCACTGTAGGGATGGCATTGGCCAGGTGGTGAGCGGTGACTGGTTTCCTCCAGACATGACGCTCGGCATTCAGGCCAAAGAGTTCAATCTGTGTTTCATCAGACCAGAGAGATTTGTTTATCATGGTCTGAGAGTCCCTCAGGTACCTTTGGCAAACTCCAGGTGGGCTGCCATTTGCCTTTTACTGAGGAGTGGCTTCTGACTGGCCGCTCTACCATACAGGCCTGATTGGTGGAGTGTTGCAGAGATGGTTGTTCTTCTGGAAGGCTCTTCTCTCTCCACTGGAGCTCTTTCAGAGTGACCATCGGGTGCTTGGTTACCTCCCTGGCTAAGGCCCTTCTATTTCAATCGCTCATTTTGGCCGGTTGGCCCGCTCTCGGAAGATTCCTGGTGGTTCCAAACTTCTTCCATTGACGGATGATGGAGGCCACTGTGCTCATCGGGACCCTCAATGCTGCAGAAATGTTTCTGTACCCTTCCCCAGATCTGTGCCTTGATCCAGTCCTGTCTCGGAGGTCTACAGACAATTCCTTGGACTTCATGGCTTGGTTTGTGCTCTGACATGCACTGTTACCTGTGGGACCTTCTATAGACAGGTTTATGCCTTTCCTAATCATGTCCAGTCCACTGAAGGCCCCACCGGTGGACTCCAATCCACTGAAGGCCCCACCGGTGGACTCCAATCCACTGAAGGCCCCACCGGTGGACCTCCAATCCACTGAAGGCCCCACCGGTGGACTCCAATCCACCGAAGGCCCCACCGGTGGACTCCAATCCACCGAAGGCCCCACCGGTGGACTCCAATCCACCGAAGGCCCCACCGGTGGACTCCAATCCACCGAAGGCCCCACCGGTGGACTCCAATCCACCGAAGGCCCACCGGTGGACTCCAATCCACCGAAGGCCCCACCGGTGGACTCCAATCCACCGAAGGCCCCACCGGTGGACTCCAATCCACCGAAGGCCCCACCGGTGGACTCCAATCCACCGAAGGCCCCACCGGTGGACTCCAATCCACCGAAGGCCCCACCGGTGGACTCCAATCCACCGAAGGCCCCACCGGTGGACTCCAATCCACCGAAGGCCCCACCGGTGGACTCCAATCCACCGAAGGCCCCACCGGTGGACTCCAATCCACCGAAGGCCCCACCGGTGGACTCCAATCCACCGAAGGCCCCACCGGTGGACTCCAATCCACCGAAGGCCCCACCGGTGGACTCCAATCCACCGAAGGCCCCACCGGTGGACTCCAATCCACCGAAGGCCCCACCGGTGGACTCCAATCCACCGAAGGCCCCACCGGTGGACTCCAATCCACTGAAGGCCCCACCGGTGGACTCCAATCCACTGAAGGCCCCACCGGTGGACTCCAATCAAGTTGTGGAAACATCTCAAGGAGGATCCGTGGGAACAGGAAGCACCAGAGCTCAATGTTGAGTGTCATGGCAAAGGCTGGGAATACTTATGTACATAAGGGGGGGGGGGGGGTCATTTTTAATAAATTGCAAAGATTTCAAAACGAACTTCTTTCCCGTTGTCATTATGGGGGATTGTTTGTAGAATGTTGAGGAAAAAAACAAATTGAATCCATTTTTGGAATAAAGCGAAATGTGGCAAAAGTTAGCCGCTGGAAATACTTTCTGGATGCTCTGTACATGTATGACACATGAGACACATGAGACATGTGATAGGTCTTCCCTCAGCAGACAGAAAACACCCTCCTCCCCAACCATCCATCCGTCATGCAGGCCTCAGCCAAATGTCGCTTTATTCCCACGCCTGCTCTGCGTCTGCAGCACTTCCCAGAGGACTCGGGCCTTCAGACTGTCATGGAACTGTCACTGCGGGTCACTGAGGGCTCACAAGAGGGAGAAGAAACGTTCACTTCCACCCAACAGATCTCTCCGTCTATATATCCCGCAGAACGTTCCGAGACTCCGGAGAACAAACAATCTGGTCCCAGTTCACCCCCCCTCTAAACAAGGGCCCCCCCCGCTCCAGAAAAGGGCCACCCCCCCGCTCCAGACAAGGGCCACCCCCCCCGCTCCAGACAAGGGCCACCCCCCCGCTCCAGACAAGGGCCACCCCCCCCGCTCCAGACAAGGGCCACCCCCCCGCTCCAGACAAGGGCCACCCCCCGCTCCAGACAAGGGCCACCCCCCGCTCCAGACAAGGGCCACCCCCCCCCGCTCCAGACAAGGGCCACCCCCCCCCCCCCGCTCCAGACAAGGGCCACCCCCCCCCGCTCCAGACAAGGGCCACCCCCCCGCTCCAGACAAGGGCCACCCCCCCGCTCCAGACAAGGGCCACCCCCCCCCCGCTCCAGACAAGGGCCACCCCCGCTCTAGAGACCTTTAAAGCCTCTTCTAGAAGCAGAAGGTGGTTTGTTTTTTTAAGCTTTGGAGCCATCGCTTCACCCAAAGGATCAATTTACAAGCATTGGACAACAGTTCGCCATAGACCTCCAATTCCTTCACCCCCCCATCACCCCAATTCCTGCACCTTCACCCCCCCAATTCCTGCACCTTCACCCCCCCATCACCCCAATTCCTTCACCCCCCCCCCGATCACCCCAATTCCTGCACCTTCACCCCCCCATCACCCAATTCCTGCACCTTCACCCCCCCCATCACCCCAATTCCTGCACCTTCACCCCCCCATCACCCCAATTCCTGCACCTTCACCCCCCCCATCACCCCAATTCCTGCACCTTCACCCCCCCCCATCACTCCAATTCCTGCACCTTCACCCCCCCCCATCACTCCAATTCCGGCACCTTCACCCCCCCCCCCCCCATCACTCCAATTCCTGCACCTTCACCCCCCCATCACTCCAATTCCGGCACCTTCACCCCCCCCCCATCACTCCAATTCCTGCACCTTCACCCCCCCCCCCCCCCCCATCACTCCAATTCCTGCACCTTCACCCCCCCCCCCATCACTCCAATTCCTGCACCTTCACCCCCCCCCCCCATCACTCCAATTCCTGCACCTTCACCCCCCCCCCCCCCCATCACTCCAATTCCTGCACCTTCACCCCCCCCCCCCCATCACTCCAATTCCTGCACCTTCACCCCCCCCCCCCCATCACTCCAATTCCTGCACCTTCACACACCCCCCCCCCCCATCACTCCAATTCCTGCACCTTCACCCCCCCATCACTCCAATTCCTGCACCTTCACCCCCCCCATCACTCCAATTCCTGCACCTTCACCCCCCCCCCCATCACTCCAATTCCTGCACCTTCACCCCCCCCCCCCCCATCACTCCAATTCCTGCACCTTCACCCCCCCCATCACTCCAATTCCTGCACCTTCACCCCCCCCATCACTCCAATTCCTGCACCTTCACCCCCCCCCCCCCCATCACTCCAATTCCTGCACCTTCACCCCCCCCCATCACTCCAATTCCTGCACCTTCACCCCCCCCCCATCACTCCAATTCCTGCACCATCACCCCCCCATCACTCCAATTCCTGCACCTTCACCCCCCCCCGCATAACCCCAATTCCTGCACCTTCACCCCCACACATCACCCCAATTCCTGCACCTTCACCCCCACACATCACCCCAATTCCTGCACCTTCACCCCCCCCCATCACTCCAATTCCTGCACCATCACCCCCCCCCCATAACCCCAATTCCTGCACCTTCGCCCCCACAACCCCAATTCCTGCACCTTCGCCCCCACACATCACCCCAATTCCTGCACCTTCACCCCTCAGCTCAACCCAATTCCTGCACCTTAAGAAATGGGGGGAGAGGGTGTTTACATTCCTATCTGCTGCAGTTCCACTCGATCATTGATTGTCAACTAGAAAATTATAGAGGGTCTCAAGTGTGGCCCCCCCAACACTTCCAGAGGGGCGCACAACAGCGCAACTCAATGCTCAAAGGTTTTGGTTCTGCTACATTTCTTGTGGGGTCCCGCAATGCACACTAAGGAAGCTGGAGCAGAAAAAAACCCCCAGCACTGGCGACAGCGAATGCAATAATCACCCCCCAGCGCTGGCGTCAGCGAATGCAATAATCACCCCCCAGCGCTGGCGACAGCGAATGCAATAATCACCCCCCAGCGCTGGCGACAGCGAATGCAATAATCACCCCCCAGCGCTGGCGTCAGCGAATGCAATAATCACCCCCCAGCGCTGGCGACAGCGAATGCAATAATCACCCCCCAGCGCTGGCGTCAGCGAATGCAATAATCACCCCCCAGCGCTGGCGTCAGCGAATGCAATAATCACCCCCCAGCGCTGGCGTCAGCGAATGCAATAATCACCCCCCAGCACTGGCGTCAGCGAATGCAATAATCACCCCCCCCTACGCTGGCGTCAGCGAATGCAATAATCACCCCCCAGCGCTGGCGTCAGCGAATGCAATAATCACCCCCCAGCGCTGGCGACAGCGAATGCAATAATCACCCCCCAGCGCTGGCGACAGCGAATGCAATAATCACCCCCCAGCGCTGGCGACAGCGAATGCAATAATCACCCCCCAGCGCTGGCGTCAGCGAATGCAATAATCACCCCCCAGCGCTGGCGACAGCGAATGCAATAATCACCCCCCAGCGCTGGCGTCAGCGAATGCAATAATCACCCCCCAGCGCTGGCGTCAGCGAATGCAATAATCACCCCCCAGCGCTGGCGTCAGCGAATGCAATAATCACCCCCCATGGCTGGCGTCAGCGAATGCAATAATCACCCCCCTTACGCTGGCGTCAGCGAATGCAATAATCACCCCCCAGCGCTGGCGTCAGCGAATGCAATAATCACCCCCCTACGCTGGCGTCAGCGAATGCAATAATCACCCCCCAGCGCTGGCGTCAGCGAATGCAATAATCACCCCCCATGGCTGGCGTCAGCGAATGCAATAATCACCCCCCTTACGCTGGCGTCAGCGAATGCAATAATCACCCCCAGCGCTGGCGTCAGCGAATGCAATAATCACCCCCCAGCGCTGGCGTCAGCGAATGCAATAATCACCCCCCAGCGCTGGCGTCAGCGAATGCAATAATCACCCCCCCTACGCTGGCGTCAGCGAATGCAATAATCACCCCCCCTACGCTGGCGTCAGCGAATGCAATAATCACCCCCCCTACGCTGGCGTCAGCGAATGCAATAATCACCCCCCTACGCTGGCGTCAGCGAATGCAATAATCACCCCCCAGCGCTGGCGACAGCGAATGCAATAATCACCCCCCAGCGCTGGCGACAGCGAATGCAATAATCACCCCCCAGCGCTGGCGACAGCGAATGCAATAATCACCCCCCAGCGCTGGCGACAGCGAATGCAATAATCACCCCCCAGCGCTGGCGACAGCGAATGCAATAATCACCCCCCAGCACTGGCGACAGCGAATGCAATAATCACCCCCCAGCACTGGCGACAGCGAATGCAATAATCACCCCCAGCACTGGCGACAGCGAATGCAATAATCACCCCCCAGCGCTGGCGTCAGCGAATGCAATAATCACCCCCCAGCACTGGTGTCAGTGAATTAAACCGCCCACATTGTTGATCACTTACCTGAATCCATGCTCCCACGATGCTCTCCCCCTCAGGCCCGGGATTTACTTGTACTGGGAACGGAGTAACTCCGCCTCCAGTACAGCCCCCGTGGGGCGGAGTTCCAGCACCAACACCCCGAAGGCCACATGCTGGGCACTAGGAGGGCTGCAAGGAATTGGGTGCCTAATACTGCCTATCCCTGGTCATCCTCGGTGCGCCCCCTGATGGATATTCCCCCCACTTCCTGTCCTGGTGACCACACAGGAAGTGAGGGGAAATCTCTCCAACGTGGACACCAGGCTGGCAGGGGCTCTAACCCTTCAACATCCAAAGCTTGAGCTAGAGGAATCTGTCACAGAGCTGCAAAATCCACCACCCCTTCAACACCCGGGTACCCCTAGGCACAAGCATGCACCCAGTGAAGTCCCAACTTGT
>NW_028319718.1:57500-112878 GCF_062004578.1 Staurois parvus | reverse complement strand
CCTGTGTCCTTGCCCACACTCAAAGCACATCCAAAAAGCCTTGAAAAAGGTGCCAGGGGCATTTCTTGGGGCCCCCTACTGACCCCAAGCCCTCGGGCAGTGCCTGAGTGCTCGAATGGTCAGTCCGCCCCTGCTCCAGAACCCTCACCTTTTTCTGCTGGAACCACCAGAGGGTCAGCTTGGCCTTGTGCTCGGGGTCATTGTCCTGCTGAAGGGTCCAGGAGTGTCCTATGTGCAGCTTTCATGCAGAAGAATGCCAATTGTCTGCCAGTATTTTCTGATACTGTGCTGCGTTCATCCTGCCATCAATTTTCACAAGATTCCCCCATGCCTTTAAAGCTCACCCCCCCCCCCCAAACCATCAATGAGCCGCCACCACCATGCTTCACAGTGGGGATGGTATTCTTGTCACTGTTGATCCCTCTCTAAACATAGTGTGCCGGGAGTGACTTTGGGTGGGGGGCCCATGGAACACAGCCCCCTTTTGGAGAGGTGGGGAGACCCCTGTCTCAGCTCCCCATATCCCTATTATGTGTATGTCACCCTGTGCCTGTTAGGGGTACAGGGTGATCTGTCCTGATATTGTGTAGACATGTATAGGTGGGGTGGGGGGTTGTTCATTGTTTACTGCCACGTGGTCCCATTGTTCTATTGTGTGTCCTGCTTGGGAGCAAAGGATTATGGGATATATGTGTTTGTACTGGCTTGGTGGGGGGTGTTTCCTGCAGCCCTTCCCCCTGATGGGACAGACTGCTGATGTGTTTCCTGTTACTGGGTGTATTTCCCCGCCCCGTGTATATGTCTTGTATCTATGTTAAAATAAAGCAGTCCATTTCCTGCTTTAATATGAGTCTGGTGCTGTCTCCTCCTGTATGGTCAGCGGTGGTGTCGGTGGATCTGTGTTCGGACGGGGAAGCGGGAGTCTAATGGAAATACCCGAGTGCAGTCGGCGTCCGGTTCCGTTACACATAGCATTGTTGGTTGTGACCAGAACGCTCTGTTTTGGTCTCGTCACTCCAGATTACCAGAAGCTGTGAGGCGTGTCCAGATTTTGTCCGACATATTGTACCCGGGCTTTTTTGTGGCATTGATGCAGTAAAGGCTTCTTTCTGGCAACTCCACCATGCAGCTCATTTTAGTTCAGGTACAGTTCTCCTTGCAACAACCGCACCGTCTTCTCCCAGAGAAGCCTGGATTCCTCCTGAGGTGACCTCTGGGGTTTTTTTTTATATCCTGAACAATTCCTCTGGCAGTTGCCATCTTTCTTGGTGTACCTGACCTTGGCTTGGTTTCAAGAGATCCCCAAATTTTCCACTTCTTAATAAGTGATTGAACCGGACTGACTGGAATATTCAAGGCTTTGGATATCTTTTGATATCCTTTTTCATTGTTATAAAAATTCCATTACCTTGATGAGCAGGTCTTTTGACAGTTCTTGTCTGTTCCCCATGGCTCACTGTTTTCTTGGTCTACCTGACCTTGGCTTGGTGTCAAGAGATCCCTGAATTTTCCACTTCTTAATAAGTGATTGAACAGCACTGACTGGAATATTCAAGGCTTTGGATATCTTTTGATATCCTTTTCCATTGCCTTGTTGCGCAGGTCTTTTGACAGTTCTTGTCTGTTCCCCATGGCTCAGTATCTAGTCTGCTCAGTGCCTCCATGTGAGAGCAAATACACTCATCGCCTATTTATACACAAACACTGATTGCAATGTAAGAAGCCACAGACGTGGGAAATTAACCCTTCAATTGCCATTGTACCCTGTGTGTGTCACCTTGTGTGTCTGTACCAAGGCCAGACCTTCCAGGGGGTGGAGACTTCTTGATAAGGGGGGCGGAGACTTCTGATCCAGGCCATTTGGGGGATTCGTGTTATCATTAGGATTTAAAAAGGAGCCAAAAAACTTTGTGATCATAAATGGCGTCATATCGTCACTATCCTCAAATAAAAGGCGTTTTTGTGTCATGATCGGTCAGATTTTGACCCTCAATGCCAAAATATCACCATTTCTGCCAGGAAGGGGGGGGGGGAGGGGGGGCAAACTTTTTTTCTTTTTCTTTTTCTCTGTTGACTTTCCTCCAGCTTAAGTAAAGAAATCAAACCTGCAGAAGTGCGGAGAAGGTGATTGCAGATTGCCGCAACCTGCGGGGAATATAAATCCCTCTCCAGAATTGTATTAAAAATAACTCGGAGACAGGAAGCGTCTCGCGATCCGGGAGGTAACGCTCCGGCGTTCGCAATAATAATGATCGTCGTTCCTGAGAACGAGATAATGATGGCGCCATTATCTGCCGCCTAATCAGTCACAACATGTCACTCTATTTACAGATTGTGAGAATCAAATATTTAATATTAAAGGAGAAAACAAGAGAGGAGCTCCGCTGATCTCTCCCACGATGAGTGTCACCTCCAGTGTGGTGGTGTCACCGGGGCTCCGGCACCATCGGGCTCATCATCGACCCCACCACCGGCGGTCATGTGACCAATATTACTGGTCGGAGCGCACAGAACTCCTTCCTGACCCCACAAAGCGCAACTTCCCCGATTGAAACGTTTCTAGAATTCCCTTCTGTGATTGTAGCTGTGAAATGAAAGAGGAACATCGGCCTTCCCCTCAATCTTCTATCCCCCCTCCATCCCCCCCCTCAGTCTTCTATCCCCCCTCCATCCCCCCCCTCAGTCTTCTATCCCCCCTCCATCCCCCCCTCAGTCTTCTATCCCCCCTCCCTCCCCCCCTCAGTCTTCTATCCCCCCTCCATCCCCCCCTCAGTCTTCTATCCCCCCTCCATCCCCCCCTCAGTCTTCTATCCCCCCTCCATCCCCCCCCTCAGTCTTCTATCCCCCCTCCATCCCCCCTCAGTCTTCTATCCCCCCCCTCAGTCTTCTATCCCCCCTCCACCCCCCCCCCTCAGTCTTCTATCCCCCTCCATCCCCCCCTCAGTCTTTTATCCCCCCTCAGTCTTTTATCCCCCCTCCACCCCCCCCCTCAGTCTTCTATCCCCCCCCATTCAGCCTTCTATCCTCCCCCCATTCAGTCTTCTATCTCCCCTCTATCCCCCACATTCAGTCTTCTATCCACCCTCCAGTCTTCTATCCCCCCTACACCTCCCTCAGTCTTCTATCCCCCCTCCACCCCCCCTCAGTCTTCTATCCCCCCTACACCCCCCCTCAGTCTTTTATCCCCCCTCCACCCCCCCTCAGTCTTCTATCCCCCCCCCATTCAGCCTTCTATCCTCCCCCCATTCAGTCTTCTATCCACCCTCCACCCCCCCTCAGTCTTCTATCCCCCCCATTCAGTCTTCTATCCCCCCTCCACCCCCCCCCCCCCTCAGTCTTCTATCCCCCCCCCATTCAGCCTTCTATCCCCCCTCCACCCCCCCCTCAGTCTTCTATCCCCCCCCATTCAGCCTTCTATCCTCCCCCCATTTAGTCTTCTATCCCCCCTCTATCCCCCCCATTCAGTCTTCTATCCCCCCTCCAGTCTTCTGTCCCCCCTCCATCCCCCCCTCCAGTCTTCTATCTCTCCTCCATCCCCCCCTCCAGTCTTCTATCCCCCCCTCCATCCCGCCCTCCAGTCTTCTAACCCCCCTCCATCCCCCCCTCCAGTCTTCTATCCCCCCTCCATCCCGCCCTCCAGTCTTCTAACCCCCCTCCATCCCCCCTCCAGTCTTCTATCCCCCCTCCATCCCGCCCTCCAGTCTTCTAACCCCCCTCCATCCCGCCCTCCAGTCTTCTAACCCCCCTCCATCCCCCCTCCAGTCTTCTATCCCCCTTCCATCCCCCCCATTCAGTCTTCTATCCTACTTCCATCCCCCCCTCAGTCTTCTATCCCCCCTCCATCCCCCACTCAGTCTTCTATCCTCCCTCCATCCCCCCCATTCAGTCTTCTATCCTACCTCCATCCCCCCCTCAGGCTTCTATCCCCCCTCCATCCCCCCCTCAGTCTTCTATCCCCCTCCTTCCCCCCTCCAGTCTTCTATCCCCCCTCTATCCCCCCCTCCAGTCTTCTATCCTCCCTCCACACCCCCTCAGTCTTCTGTCCTCCCTCCATCCCCCCCCAGTCTTCTGTCCTCCCTCCATCCCCCCCCAGTCTTCTGTCCTCCCTCCACCCCCCCCCCCCCAGTCTTCTATCCTCCCTCCATCCCCACCCCCCGCAGTCTTCTATCCTAATCCAACCCCCCTCAGTCTTCTGTCTTCCATCCCCCCTTCAGTCTTGTACAGGTGTACCGGCTCCTCCCCTTCAGTCTTGTACAGGTGTACCGGCTCCTCCCCTTTAGTCTTGCACAGGTGTACCGGCTCCTCCCCTTTAGTCTTGCACAGGTGTACCGGCTCCTCCCCTTTAGTCTTGCACAGGTGTACCGGCTCCTCCCCTGGACTGAAAGGCTTCCTCTGATGTCACTGCACACTGGGAGATCTCACAATGTGCATTAGAATCTGCAACAAGTCAGAGCTCCGCCTCCTTTCCTGGCTGGAGGATGTCCTGCGTCATCTATCTCTTTCCTCCCCAGCATGACTGTCTTTGGCCCCGCCCCTTTCATTCATTGGATTTCAGTTCTGTCAATTAAGGAGGCTCAGCATCACTATGTGGGTATGTGGGGTCACCCAGGGTGGTCTGAATGCAAAGACAGCCTTCCTAGGACCACCCATTCCTACAGACATATATCTTCTCCCATAAAGGCATTTTGATATCTGCATAACTCCTCCCAAGACCCCGCCCACTGCATGCATCAGGACTGAGAGCTCCTAAGGGGACTACTGAGAGGTTTTCAGGAAGCCATGTGCTATACTATACAAAGGTGTCATTATTTTTTTTAAATGATAACAGAAATCCCCTGAATGGCCCGGATCAAAAGTCCCCGCCCTGCCCTGCCCCGCCCCGGAATGTTCGGCCTTGGTACAGACACACAAGGGGGGGGGGGAGAGACACGGGTTACCATGGAAAATTAAAGGTTCATTTCCCACATCTGTGGCTTTTTACATTGCAATTAATGTCAGTGCTGCGTGTATTCGCTGTCACATGGATGCACTGAGCAGGCAGGATACTGAGCCATGGGGAGCAGACAAGAAATGTCAAAAGTCCTGCGTAACAAGGTATCCGGGAGAATTCATAGAGAAGTCTCCGGTGTATAGAAACATTGAAATAAAACCGGAACGACAGAGACTTTGTTTTATTTTATTATGTTTCAATAAACCAGAAACTTCTCTGTAACTTCTCCCGGATACAATGCTTCCCTCACATGTTGGCAACGAGTTTGGTGTAAACCAGGGGCCTCCAAACTGAGGCTCGGGGCCAGATGAGGCCCTTTACTTGCCTTTATAAGGCCCTCGGGGCACTATTCCTCCCACTGTCACCAATGATGGGGCACTGTTCCTTCCACTGACACCAATGATGGGGCACTATTCCTCCCACTGACACCAATGATGGAGCACTACTC
This sequence comes from Staurois parvus, assembly GCF_062004578.1. Lineage (NCBI taxonomy): Eukaryota > Metazoa > Chordata > Amphibia > Anura > Ranidae > Staurois > Staurois parvus. The sequence goes on along the minus strand of NW_028319718.1, from coordinate 107,440 downwards.
CTCCCACTGACACCAATGATGGGGCACTATTCCTCCCACTGACACCAATGATGGGGCACTATTCCACCTCCTACTGACACCAATGATAGGGCACTATTCCTCCCACTGACACCAATGATGGGGCACTATTCCCCCCACTGACACCAATGATGGGGCACTATTCCTCCCACTGACACCAATGATGGGGCACTATTCCTCCCACTGACACCAATGATGGGGCACTGTTCCTTCCACTGACACCAATGATGGGGCACTATTCCTTCCACTGACACCAATGATGGGGCACTATTCCTCCCACTGACACCAATGATGGGGCACTATTCCTCCCACTGACACCAATGATGGGGCACTATTCCTCCCACTGACACCAATGATGGGGCACTACTCCTCCCACTGACACCAATGATGGGGCACTATTCCTCCCACTGACACCAATGATGGGGCACTATTCCTTCCACTGACACCAATGATGGGGCATTATTCCTCCCACTGACACCAATGATGGGGCACTATTCCCCCCACTGACACCAATGATGGGGCACTATTCCTCCCACTGACACCAATGATGGGGCACTATTCCTCCCACTGACACCAATGATGGCGCACTATTCCTCCCACTGACACCAATGATGGGGCACTATTCCCTCCACTGACACCAATGATGGGGCACTATTCCTCTGAGATTGAGGAAATGCTTCCTCCTCCTACAAAGTTACAATGTACAGTCTAATCAGTGGGGGAGGAGACTGAGGAAATGACTCCTCCTCCTTCTACAAAGTTACAATGTACAGTCTGATCACTGGGGGAGGGGAGACTGAGGAAAGGGTTCCTCTTCTCTGCAGCAGACTGATGACATCATCTCAACCTAGGCAGAGTCACTGACTGGAGCTTGGCACGCTCGTAGAGTTGAGGGCGCCATTGAGGTACCATCAGGAACACATGTAAAGGTGGAGCCTTTCTGAAGGGTGACCCCGTTCCTGTGTGCTGTGACAGGTCATGGAGATGGGGACGTGTCGGGTCCCTGACAGGTCCTCTTTATGTAAATCTGCAATAATAAGCTCCAGGTCTCAGTCATCTGATTGGTTGCCGGTGTGGGGGGTTCACCATCTCTGTCTTGGTGTCGGGGGGACCTGGAGGTGATCGAACGTTTTGTTGTCACCGGGGCGGGCTGACCATTCGAGCACTCAGGCACTGCCCCAGGGCCCGGGGTCAGTAGGGGGCCCCGTGAAATGCCCCTGGTACCTTTTATAGGATTATTTGGTTGTGCTTTGAGTGTGGGCAAGGACACAGGGGCCCCATGATCCCCTATTGCCCAGGGGCCCCATGAGTTGTCAGTTTGCCCCTGGTTGTCACCGAGGAGATATCTCCGTTGTCACGATTTGCGGTTCCTGACTTTCGGGCAGAAGAATCTCTTCTCGGCTTTTCTTAAACTCCTCGTTTTGCTCGTTTTGTGCGATTTGCGGCGGTGTCAGTTCAGGTGAGGCGGACGCATGCGGACTGCGCGGCGATTATACGTGGGCTGCCGGTAATGGAGCGAAGCGCGGGCCGGGGGCACGCAGGGCAGCAATCAGGACCTCCCACCGCGTCTAATAGCCGGAATTTCAGGTAATCTGAATATTTGCAGACGGCGAGTAGCGGCGGAGGAAGCCACGCGGCGCCGGCCTCCGCCGCAATGAAATGCATTATTCTGATTGACGGACGGCCAATCAGGAACAAGGCGCAGGAATGTAATAATAGGTGAACGGGATTTAATGGACCGCGACAATCGGCAATAAGGAGGCGGGTCATGTGACCCGCGCAAACACTCTGATTGCATCGCCGCGCTAAAGTCCGGACAACGGCTTCAGAAAACGACTTTTATTGTCAAAAATACAGAGAAATCCGTCATCAGTCCAGAAATCAGCCTTACTGGACGGTTGCACACCAGCAAAAAGCTGAAATCAGGCTTGCAGCAGGAGAGGCTGCTCTATGGAGAGCGGGTGGAAGGGCGGGGCTCCTCGCACATTAACTCTGAAGAGCGATCCACTTATATATAAGGGGCGTGTCTATCACAGCTTTCCACTGTCTACGGTTCCTAGGGAAGCAGCAGGTACTATGTACCCCTTACTCAGTCACATGGGGGGCAGTATCTGGGGGGCCCCCTTAAAAAAAAAAGGAGCTTCCAGATTCCAATAAGCCCCCCCTACTCACAGACCATCACAACCACTGGTCCAGGGGTGTGGGGAAGAGGCAGCGCAGTCATCAGAAAGTTTGGGGCCCCTTGCACAGCTGTAGGTCTGGCCCCCTTTGGCTTCACCACCAACATTCTCCAGGGCCCATCCCACCGAATCCGCCCACTGACCATTCCACTAAGTCTCCTCCTGCAGTCAAATCTCCCCCATCCCATGTCCTCCTCCAGTCCCATTTCTCCCATCCCATGTCCTCCTCCAGTCCCATCTCCTCCATTCCATGTCCTCCTCCTCCTCCAGTCCCAACTTCCCCATCCCATGTCCTCCTCCTCCAGTCCCATCTCCCCCATCCCATGTCCTCCTCCTCCAGTCCCATCTCTCCTATCCCATATCCTCCTCCTCCAGTCCCATCTCTCCTATCCCATGTCCTCCTCCTCCAGTCCCATCTCTCCCATCCCATGTCCTCCTCCTCCAGTCCCATCTCCCCCATCCCATGTCCTCCTCCTCCAGTCCCATCTCCCCCATCCCATGTCCTCCTCCTCCAGTCCCATCTCTCCTATCCCATGTCCTCCTCCTCCAGTCCCATCTCTCCTATCCCATGTCCTCCTCCTCCAGTCCCATCTCTCCCATCCCATGTCCTCCTCCTCCAGTCCCATCTCCCTTATCTCATGTCCTTCTCTTCAAGTTTTATATTCTTCATCCCAGGTCCTCCTCCTGCAGTCCCATTTCCTCCATTTCATGTCCTCTTCCACCTCCAGTCCCTTCTCCTTCATCCCATGTCCTTATCCTCCATTCCATGTCCTCCTCCTCCAATCTCATCTCCTCCGTCCCATGTCCTCCTCCTCCAGTCCCTTCTCCTCCATTCCATGTCCTCCTCCTCCAGTCCCATCTCCTCCATCCCATGTCCTCCTCCTCCATCCCATGTCCTCCTCCTCCAGTCCCATCTCCTCCATCTGATTTCATCCTCCTTCTTCAGTCCCATCTCCTCATCCCATGTCCTCATCTCATGTCCTCCTCCTTTAGCCTCATATCCTCCATCCCAGGTCCTCCTCCTCCTCCAGTCCCTTCTCCTCCATCCCATGTCCTCCATCTCCAGTCTCTTCTCCTCCATCCCATGTCCTCCTCCTCCAGTCCCATGTCCTCCATCCCATGTCTTCCTCCTCCAGTCCCATCTCCTCCATCCCATGTCTTCCTCCTCCAGTCCCATCTCCTCCATCCCATGTCCTCCTCCTCCAGTCTAATGTCCTCCATCCCATGTCTTCCTCCTCCAGTCCCATCTCCTCCATCCCATGTCTTCCTCCTCCAGTCCCATCTCCTCATCCCATGCCCTCATCCTCCAGTCCCATGTCCTCCATCCCATGTCTTCCTCCTCCAGTCCCATCTCCTCCATCCCATGTCTTCCTCCTCCAGTCCCATCTCCTCATCTCATGTCCTCCTCCATCCATCCAGACACTGACCGCTCCCTGCACACACCTGGGATCCGCCCACCATTCCACCCTCCTCTGCATCCTGGCAGCCAATCCACTCTGCTGCTGCCCTGCATTAAAGACGGCCCTGGTTGGGGCCGAGGCCCCTCGGGATGCCTTGGCCGCCTATTTGTTTATGGGCCCCCCCCCCCCATGGCAGTCCTGGGAAGAAGCCCCTGAACTTATCCACATGTAGACAAAGTGCTTTGCTAGCTCTTCTAAGAATGTGCCCCACCATGTTGGGGGTAGGTGTCCTCATATGATTCAGAAGGGAAGGGCTCACCCCCCCCCTTTTCCTGGGCAACCAGGCAACTAGTATTTATTTTTGAGTGGGGGGGGGGCAAAATGTTTTCTTGATTTTAGCATGTAGAGTGGCCTCATGCAGTTTTTTTAAAGGGACTGTGACGGGAATGACTTTGGGTGGGGGGCCCATGGAACACAGCTCACTTTGGGTGGGGGGCCCATGGAACACAGCTCACTTTGGGTGGGGGGCCCATGGAACACAGCTCACTTTGGGTGGGGGGCCCATGGAACACAGCCCCCTTTGGAGAGGTGGGGGGACCCCTGTCACAGCTCTGCATATCCCTCTTATGTGTAAGTCCCCCTGTGCCTGTTAGGGGTGCAGGGTGATCTGTCCTAATATTGGGGTGAGGGGTTGTTCATTGTTTACTGCCATGTGGTCCCATTGTTCTATTGTGTGTCTTGCTTGGGAGCAAACTATTATGGGATGTATGTGTTTGTGTATTTGCTTGGTGGGGGGTGTCTGCTGAAGTGTTTCTTGTTGCTAGCTGTGGCTTGCCCCGCCCTGTGTCATTATGCAGGGAGGGGGGAATGTCCCGCCCTGTGTCATTATGCAGGGAGGGGGGAATGTCCCGCCCTGTGTCATTATGCAGGGAGGGGGGATTGCCCCGCCCTGTGTCATTATGCAGGGAGGGGGGATTGCCCCGCCCCATGTCATTATGCAGGGAGGGGGGATTGCCCCGCCCTGTGTCATTATGCAGGGAGGGGGGATTGCCCCGCCCCATGTCATTATGCAGGGAGGGGGGATTGCCCCGCCCCATGTCATTATGCAGGTAGGGGGGATTGCCCCGCCCTGTGTCATTATGCAGGGAGGGGGGATTGCCCCGCCCTGTGTCATTATGCAGGGGGGGGGGATTGTTCCCTTGAATGTATATATCTTGTATCTGTGTTCAAATAAAGTCGTCTATTTCCTGGTTTTACCTCAGGATTGGTGTCGTCTCGTCTCGTATGGTCGGCGGTGGGGTCCGTGGTCGGTGTTCGGATGGGGAAGCGGTACTATGACAGAAGTACCCCAGTGCAGTCGGGGATCCGGTTCCATTACAGGGACTACCCTTAAAATGTATACCAGAACTGAAAGGCCTGGTATGAATTATGGGGGAACCCCTACACTATATTATTTTTGTGGGGATCCCCCAATAACCTCTATAGCAGGATGAGGTCCAGGCCTACAGTAGGTGCGGCTGCTTTGTTTACAGACAGAATGAAGAGGCCGGGAACTGTCACTTACCAGCAATTCAAACACAGTTGTCAGCAGGGGCGTACTGACAACTCATGGGGCCCCCGGGCAATAGGGGATCATGGGGCCCCTGTGTCCTCGCCCACACTCAAACTACACCCCAAAAAGCCTATGAAAGGTGCCAGGGGCATCTCATGGGGCCCCCTACTGACCCCGGGCCCGAGTTCCCAAATGGTCAGTCCGCTCCTGGTTGTCAGTGTTGCTGTAGGTTGTATATGTTCGCAGGTAGGGTCAGGGCTCCCCCCCCCCCCCCCAGGCACGTCATCCGCTGAAGTCTTCCATTTCTAATCTTTCACTGTAAGTATTGTTAAATCCACCAAATTAAATTAAAAAAAACATTTGCTTTGATGGATACCCCCCCTCCCCCCCCCCCCCCCCCCCCAGGCAATGCCCATGCTATTTGTTTGGCAATGTAAAATGGCGCTCAACATGAGATTTTAGTGACACCCAGAACATGAGCAGAGGGAAATTCCCGACTTTAGCGCAGCTGCGGGTTCCCTGGATCAGCATTCCCCCGACTGGTTTTATTTGCTGCCAAGAGTTGCTCTTTAATGCCGGCCATAGACGGGTCGAAAATCAGCCGATTTTTCTACCGGAAAAAAAATTGACCGATTTTCGCACTGTTAGTGGGTTAATTGGTCGGCCGTTTTTTGGGGTTTTGGCACATTTTTTTATTGGTAATGTAGGCCATAGACGGGTCGAAAACCAGCCATTTTTTTAATAAAAAAACCAAAAAATCGGTCGTTCAATCGGCTGACGTTACCACTAACGGTAAAAAAAATCGTCTGATTTTCGTCCCGTCTGCGGCCGGCATTTAATTACTTCTGTCCCTGCAGAGAGCTCCGCTGTTATATTTGCCATGAAAAGTCTTGCGGTTGCAACAATGTATCCATTTGTATCCATTTCGGATACAGATGGTTTTATTCGGATACAAATGGATACATTGTTGCAACCGCAAGACTTTTCATGTCAAATATAATAGCGGACCGGAATTATTCTTGTTTTCTTCTTTTTCTTCTTCTTTTCTTCTTTTTCTCTTCTGTTCTTCTTTTTCTTCTTCTTCTTCTTTTTCTCCTTCCTTTTCTCCTTCTTTTTCTTCTTTTTCTCCTTCTCCTTCTTCTTTTTCTCATTTTTCTTCCTCTTTTTCTTCTTCTTTTTCTCCTACTTCTTTTTCTCCTTCTTTTTCTTCTTTTTCCACTTCTTTTTCTACTTCTTTTCTTTTTTTCTACTTCTTTTTCTTCTTCTTCTTCTTTTTTCTTCTTCTTTTCTTCTTCTTTTTCTTCCTTTTCTTTTTTCTTCCTTTTCTTTTCTTCTTTTTCTTCTTCTTCTTCTTTTCTTCTTTTTCTTCTTCTTTTTCTCCTTCTGCTTCTTTTTTTTCTTCTTCTTCTTCTTCTTTTTCCTCTTCTTTTTCCTCTTCTTTTTCTGCTTCTTCTTTTTTCTTCTTCTTTTGCTACTTCTTCTTCTTTTGCTTCTTCTTCTTCTTCTTTTCTTCTTTTTCTGCTTCTTCTTTTTCTTCTTCTTCTTCTTCTTCTTTTTCTACTTATTCTCCTTCTTCTTCTTCTTTTCTTCTTCTTTTTCTTTTTTCTTCCTTTTCTTATTCTTCTTCTTTTCTTCTTTTTCTTCTTCTTCTTCTTTTTTCTTCTTCTTCTTTTTCTCCTTCTTCTTCTTTTCTTCTTCTTCTTTTCTTCTTTCAGGTTACGGCTCATGTGCAGATTTTTTATCGGTAAAACGATTGGCCGATTTGCCCATCGTTGCCGGGAAAATCGGCAGATTTTTTCCAACTTTACCAATTAAAAAAAATGTGCCAAAACCCTGAAAAACGGCCGACCAATTAACCCACTAATGGTGCAAAAATCGACCGATTTTTTTTTCGGCCAAAAAATTGGCCGACTTTCAACCCGTCTATGGCCGACATAAATCCTAAAACGGATCCGCAATGACCAGCCAGGACCATTGGAATATCTGTATTTCCCTCAAAATGTTCTCCTGGGGGGGGAAGCCTTTTCTTTGCTAGGGGGAGCCTTGTCTTTGCTGGGGGGGCCTTGTCTTTGCGTGGGGGGACCTTTTCTTTGCGTGGGGTGCCTTGTCTTTGCGTGGGGGGACCTTTTCTTTGTGTGGGGTGCCTTGTCTTTGCGTGGGGGGGCCTTGTCTTTGTGGGGGGGCCTTGTCTTTGCTGGGGGGGGCCTTGTCTTTGCGTGGGGGGAGCCTTGTCTTTGCTGGGGGGGCCCTTGTCTTTGCGGGGGGGCCCTTGTCTTTGCGGGAGGGGCCCTTGTCTTTGCGGCCTCCAATCCCGTCGCCAAAGAGCTGATTTTCCCTGAAGGCCGCCGTTTGATGATCATTATTAGTGGTGACTAAACATGGCGCCGGCCTCTGCTGGTGATATATAGCCGCCGTGATGTGAGGAGAAGCAGGTGGCGCATGCGGGGCCCCCGAAACAATGAGCCATTCACAGCGAGTATCTGGTCTTAATATCGAGTCTCGTTAGGCGTCACGTCAGCCAAGAAAGCGATTAGATCCGTCGCTCGGAAAATGACAAACAAAGCGGCTAAAAAAAAAAAGTCTGAAAAGTGGGGAAAATTTAAGACCTTCCTAAAGCGCAGAGCGGCGCTGGCCCAGGCGCTCGTATATCATATTATCCAGTAGCCTGTTTTTCCTTTTTAATTTTCCGAAGACAAGCCTGCACCTCATCAGCCAATAATAATGGAGGACTAATGCCACGCCGGGGCGCGCGCCCCTAAATCTTCGCTTATCGGACTCTGCCACATAATTACAGGGGGAATGAAACAGATGTCTCCGGCGGGGCGGGGAATGTTATTTCATCATCAGTCTAGAAAAACGAGTATATTCCAGAGAATGAAAAAGTCCCAGAATGATACATTGTCACTGATACGCTGTCTCTGATACGTTGTCACTGATACGATGTCTCTGATACGTTGTCACTGATACGTTGTCACTGATACATTGTCACTGATACGTTGTCACTGATACGTTGTCTCTGATACGTTGTCACTGATACGTTGTCACTGATACATTGTCACTGATACGTTGTCACTGATACGTTGTCTCTGATACGTTGTCACTCATACGTTGTCTCTGATACGTTGTCACTGATACATTGTCACTGATACGTTGTCACTGATACGTTGTCACTCATACGCTGCCACTGATACATTGTCACTGATACGTTGTCTCTGATACGTTGTCACTGATACATTGTCACTGATACGTTGTCACTGATACGTTGTCACTCATACGTTGTCTCTGATACGTTGTCACTGATACGTTGTCACTGATACGTTGTCACTGATACGCTGTCTCTGATACGTTGTCACTGATACATTGTCACTGATACGATGTCTCTGATACGTTGTCACTGATACATTGTCTCTGATACGTTGTCACTGATACGTTGTCACTGATACGTTGTCACTCATACGCTGCCACTGATACATTGTCACTGATACATTGTCACTGATATGTTGTCACTGATACATTGTCACTGCCACTGAGACTGGGGGGCCATTACAGGTCATGTGCATGGGAAGGCCGGCCGCCCAATACTGCCAGCAATATAGTTTATATATGGGGGGGCGGGGACAATACTGGGGGCAATATAGTGTATATACGGGGGGGGACAATACTGGGGGCAATATAGTGTATATATACGGGGGGGCGGGGACAATACTTGGGGCAATATAGTGTATATATACGGGGGGGCGGGGGCAATACTTTGGGCAATATAGTGTATATATACGGGGGGCGGGGACAATATAGTGTATATATACGGGGGGCGGGGACAATACTTGGGGCAATATAGTGTATATATACGGGGGGCGGGGACAATACTTGGGGCAATATAGTGTATATATACGGGGGGCGGGGACAATACTTGGGGCAATATAGTGTATATATGGGGGGCGGGGACAATACTTGGGGCAATATAGTGTATATACAGGGGGGGGGACAATACTTGGGGCAATATAGTGTATATATACGGGGGGCGGGGACAATACTTGGGGCAATATAGTGTATATATACGGGGGGCGGGGACAATACTTGGGGCAATATAGTGTATATATGGTGGGCGGGGACAATACTTGGGGCAATATAGTGTATATACAGGGGGGGTGACAATACTTGGGGCAATACGGTGTATAGACGGGGGGCGGGGACAATACTTGGGGCAATATAGTGTATATATGGGGGGGGCGGGGACAATACTTGGGGCAATATAGTGTATATACGGGGGGGCGGGGACAATACTTGGGGCAATATAGTGTATATACGGGGGGGCGGGGACAATACTTGGGGCAATATAGTGTATATACGGGGGGGCGGGGACAATACTTGGGGCAATATAGTGTATATACGGGGGGGAGGGGACAATACTTGGGGCAATATAGTGTATATACGGGGGGGGCGGGGACAATACTTGGGGCAATATAGTGTATATACGGGGGGGGAGGGGACAATACTTGGGGCAATATAGTGTATATACGGGGGGCGGGGACAATGCTTGGGGCAATATAGTGTATATACGGGGGGGAGGGGACAATACTTGGGGCAATATAGTGTATATACAGGGGGGGGACAATACTTGGGGCAATATAGTGTATATACGGGGGGGGGGGGACAATACTTGGGGCAATACGGTGTATGTGGAATGTAATCCATTCCTCTGGCTGTGTATGTAGGGTGTACCGCCCTTTCCTCTGACAGTCACTATGAGGAGCACTGCTAATACCTGCACACCCGGTCCTCTCGGCGTCACATTGTAGACGATCTCTGAGACTTCCCATTCAGCTGCTTCTGATTACAGAGTTCAGGTCAAATATGTTCCTCAGGTTTCAGTACTTCTGAGAATTTATTGGGGTGATTTATGGGGTGAGGGATGTGATTGTAATTAGACGCTCCGTTGGTTTTCTTCCAAAACAAAATTCAGACATTTTTGTTATTCAAGGATTCGGATTTATCTAAACTTCCGAATTACAATAGTAACAAATTTAAACAAATCTGAAATAAAGAAATTAAATTTGAATCGAATTTGAGAACAAATTTGAATTATAAACATATTGCTGAATAATGCTGATTTCCTTCAAAGACTGCGTGTATCAATGTTCAGATATCACCGACTGCGGAGATTCGAATGTCAGAAAGAAGAGGAAAAAATAGAATAAAAATGATTATTATTATACAGGATTTATGGCACCAACAGTGTGCTCAGCGCTGTACAATATACAGGAGACAATACAGCAACAATACAAGAGGGAGGGGAGGCCCTGATCCTGGGAGCTTACAATCTAGGAGGGAGGGCCCTGATCCTGGGAGCTTACAATCTAAGAGGGAGGCCCTGATCCTGGGAGCTGACAATCTAAGAGGGAGGGCCCTGATCCTGGGAGCTTACAATCTAAGAGGGAGGGGCTGATCCTGGGAGCTTACAATCTAAGAGGGAGGGGCTGATCCTGGGAGCTTACAATCTAAGAGGGAGGGGCTGATCCTGGGAGCTGACAATCTAAGAGGGAGGGCCCTGATCCTGGGAGTTTACAATCTAAGAGGGAGGGGCTGATCCTGGGAGCTTACAATCTAAGAGGGAGGGGCTGATCCTGGGAGCTGACAATCTAAGAGGGAGGGCCCTGATCCTGGGAGCTGACAATCTAAGAGGGAGGCCCTGATCCTGGGAGCTGACAATCTAAGAGGGAGGGGCTGATCCTGGGAGCTGACAATCTAGGAGGGAGGGGTTGATCCTGGGAGCTGACAATCTAAGAGGGAGGGGCTGATCCTGGGAGCTTACAATCTAAGAGGGAGGGCCCTGATCCTGGGAGCTTACAATCTAAGAGGGAGGGGCTGATCCTGGGAGTTTACAATCTAAGAGGGAGGGGCTGATCCCGGGAGCTTACAATCTAAGAGGGAGGGCCCTGATCCTGGGAGCTTACAATCTAAGAGGGAGGGGCTGATCCTGGGAGCTTACAATCTAAGAGGGAGGGGCTGATCCTGGGAGCTTACAATCTAAGAGGGAGGGGCTGATCCTGGGAGCTTACAATCTAAGAGGGAGGGCCCTGATCCTGGGAGCTTACAATCTAAGAGGGAGGGGCTGATCCTGGGAGTTTACAATCTAAGAGGGAGGGGCTGATCCCGGGAGCTTACAATCTAAGAGGGAGGGGCTGATCCTGGGAGCTTACAATCTAAGAGGGAGGGGCTGATCCTGGGAGCTTACAATCTAAGAGGGAGGGCCCTGATCCTGGGAGCTTACAATCTAAGAGGGAGGGGCTGGTCCTGGGAGCTAACAATCTAAGAGGGAGGGGCTGGTCCTGGGAGCTGACAATCTAAGAGGGAGGGCCTGATCCTGGGAGCTTACAATCTAAGAGGGAGGGGCTGATCCTGGGAGTTCACAATCTAAGAGGGAGGGGCTGATCCTGGGAGCTTACAATCTAAGAGGGAGGGGCTGATCCTGGGAGCTTACAATCTAAGAGGGAGGGGCTGATCCTGGGAGTTTACAATCTAAGAGGGAGGGGCTGATCCTGGGAGCTTACAATCTAAGAGGGAGGGGCTGATCCTGGGAGTTCACAATCTAAGAGGGAGGGGCTGATCCTGGGAGCTTACAATCTAGGAGGGAGGGGCTGATCCTGGGAGCTTACAATCTAGGAGGGAGGGGCTGATCCTGGGAGTTTACCATCTAGGAGAAAAAATAAATAGAATAGAAAAATTAGAGTAGATTTGAATAGCATAACATAGAATAAAACAGGCAGAACATAGCTGCCTTCCAAAAACAGAGTAAAACAGAACAGAAATAGAATAGATTAAAAAATAAAAGAATAGAGACTAAAGGGACAGAATGGAAAATAATAGAATAGTGTAGAAGAAAAAAAATAGAATAGAATATAACTGACTTCTGAAATTCGAATTTCGAATAGAATAGAATAAAATTGAAAAAGAAAAGAATAGAAAATAAAAGAATATGATAGAAATATAAAAGGAATAGAACAGGAAATATGGAATAGATTTGAATAGCATAGAGTAAGAATATTGCTGAATTCGAATTTCAAAAAGAATACAATAGAATAAAATAGAATAGAAACAAATAGAATAAAAATCAAAGCATAAAACAGAAAATAAAATAGAAATAGATTAGAGTAGAAAAACATTAAAATAGAATATAACCGTCTTTCAAATAGAATAGAACAAGTTATTCTTCACCGTGAATTCGGATCGATTCGATATTTTCAGTTTGAATAGAATACTTCAAATCCACTGGGAAAATTCGGATCCAGAGGAAAATGAATAAACAAAACTAAATAAGTAACTATCACTATTATTGCAAAAAAAAAAAAAAATAACAGTGGTGATCAAATGCCACCAAAACAAAACTCCATTTGTGTGGAAACAAATGATACAAATTTCATTCGGGTACAGAGTTGCATGACCGAGCAATTACCATTTAAAGTAGCGCAGCACCAAATAGCAAAAAAATGCTCGTGAAGGAGGTAAAATTTTCCGAGCCTGAAGTGGATAACAAAGAAAAAAGAAGCTCCCCACATGGAAGAAAAATATATTTGAAATGCTACAATTTTGCCCGTATTCAATATATTTCAAAATATATTTCAATAAATAAATATATATATAACTGAATGTTGAAATGAGTTTTTTCTATATTACAAAATATATGAAAATATTTTTATAAATACATTTTCATATATACTGCATGTCTTTAAACATACAAATCTACATTTTTGGAACGCATTTACTAATATATGTAAAATGTTGAAAAGATCTGAAGAATATATTTAAAAAAATATATTTTAAAAAATATTTTTCAAATATTTTGTAATATAGAAAAAAAGCAATTCAACATGCAGTGTATATATATATATATATATTTATATATATATGTGTGTGTTTTCTATATTACAAAATATATGAAAAATATTTTTAAAAATTCATTTGCAAATATACTGTATGTCTTTAAAAATATAAATCTACATTTACAAATTTATGTAAAAATATATGTTAAAATGACGTTTTTATATGTTAAAAAGATCTGAAGAATATATTTTAAAAAATATATTTTTCAAAATATTTTTCAAATATTTTGTAATATAGAAAAAAATGCATTTCAACATGCAGTGTGTATATGTATGTATGTATATATATATATATATATATATATATATATATATATATATATATATATATACTGCATGTTGAAATGCTTTTTTTCATATTACAAAATATATGGAAAATATTTTTTAAAATATATTTTCAAATATACTGTATGTCTTTAAAAATACAAATCTACAGTTTTCGAACGCATTTACAAATTTATGTAGAAATATATGATAAAATGACATTTTTATATGTTAAAAAAATCTGAAGAATATATTTAAAAAATATATATTTTTAAAAATGTTGTTCATATATTTTGTAATATATAGAAAATGCATTTCAACATGCAGTGTATATATATATATATTTATATATATATATGTGTGTGTTTTCTATATTACAAAATATATGAAAAATATTTTTAAAAATACATTTGCAAATATACTGTATGTCTTTAAAAATATAAATCTACATTTACAAATTTATGTAAAAATATATGTTAAAATGACGTTTTTATATGTTAAAAAGATCTGAAGAACATATTTTAAAAAATATATTTTTAAAAATATTTTTCAATTATTTGTAATATAGAAAAAAATGCATTTCAACATGCAGTGTGTATATGTATGTATATATATATATATATATATATATATATATATATACTGCATGTTGAAATGCGTTTTTTCTATATTACAAAATATATGGAAAATATTTTTTAAAATATATTTTCAAATATACTGTATGTCTTTAAAAATACAAATCTACATTTTTGGAATGCATTTACAAATTTATGTAAAAATAGATGTTAAAATGACATTTTTATATGTTAAAAAAATCTGAAGAATATATTTAAAAAATATATATTTTTAAAAATGTTGTTCATATATTTTGTAATATATAGAAAATGCATTTCAACATGCAGTGTATATATATATATATTTATTTATATATGTGTGTGTTTTCTATATTACAAAATATATGAAAAATATTTTTAAAAATACATTTGCAAATATACTGTATGTCTTTAAAAATATAAATCTACATTTACAAATTTATGTAAAAATATATGTTAAAATTACGTTTTTATATGTTAAAAAGATCTGAAGAATATATTTAAAAAATATATATTTTTAAAAATGTTGTTCATATATTTTGTAATATATAGAATATGCATTTCAACATGCAGTGTGTATATTTATATGTATATGTGTGTGTGTGTATATATATATATATACTAAATGTTGAAATGTGTTTTTTCTATATTACAAAATATATGAAATATATTTTTAAAAATATTTTTCAAATATTTGTAATATAGAAAAAAATGCATTTCAACATGCAGTGTGTATATGTATGTATGTGTGTATATATATATATATATATATATATATATATATATATATACTGCATGTTGAAATGCGTTTTTTCTATATTACAAAATATATGGAAAATATTTTTTAAAATATATTTTCAAATATACTGTATGTCTTTAAAAATACAAATCTACATTTTTGGAATGCATTTACAAATTTATGTAAAAATAGATGTTAAAATGACATTTTTATATGTTAAAAAAATCTGAAGAATATATTTAAAAAATATATATTTTTAAAAATGTTGTTCATATATTTTGTAATATATAGAAAATGCATTTCAACATGCAGTGTGTATATTTATATGTATATGTGTGTGTGTGTATATATATATACTAAATGTTGAAATGCGTTTTTTCTATATTACAAAATATATGAAAAATATTTTTGAAAATATATTTTCAAATATACTGTATGTCTTTAAACATACAAATCTACATTTTTGGGACGCATTTACAAGTTTAGGTAAAAATCTATGTTAAAATTACTTTTTTAGATGTTAAAAAGATCTGAAGAATATATTTAAAAAAATATATATTTTTAAAAATATTGTTCATATATTCTGTAATATATAAAAAATGCATTTCAACATGCAGTGTGTATATATCTATTTTTTTATACTTTTAATGTATTACATATAACCAGTATATATTAATGTATATATTTGTACACACACATATATATATATATTTATTTATTTAAATATATTGAATACGGCCAAAATTTTAGTATTTCAAATATATGTTAATATATTTGAGAAGAATATTTAAAAAATATATTTTTCTTCCATATGGGTCAGGAAGAGCGAATTTGAAAGCTTTTGATTTGGCAAAATGCTGCCGACAGCGCGATCCCTCCGCTCATCGCTCACCGCGACCACAAATAGCGCGTTGTCATTTAGAGCCCTGAAGGGCCCCATTGGCGAGGAGGCTGGCGATCTGCTGAATGTAAACGATGTAATAAAATCTTACAATCCAGATTTTTGGCATTGAAAAGTTTGTGTGCTCAGAAGGACTTTCACTAAAGTCATCCGTATGTACTAAGATCCAAATAGTTTTAGGCAGCAAATCCGCCCCCAGGGGCGGACTGACAACTCATGGGGCCCCCGGGCAATAGGGGATCATGGGGCCCCCATGTCCTCGCCCACACCCAAAAAGGCCTATGAAAATCCAATGAAAGGTATCAGGGGCATCTTATGGGGCCCCCTACTGACCTCAGGCCCTCAGGCAGTGTCCGAGTGCTTGAATGGTCAGTCCGCCCCTGTCCACCCCAAACTCCCAGGCCGGGTCCCACCGACACCCATCCCGGGTCCACCGACTCCCATCCCCCGCACCGGTCCCGTTTCGTCCTGACGGGTGAATTGCAGAGTCCTTCAGATGTCGGCTGGAGCCCAGATAAGTTATTTTCACCGAATTACAGATGTTTCCTCACAAGGGGTGAAAATCATATTTTTTTTTTTTTTTTTTATAAAGACATTTATTGAAGAAACATATTTTGTAAATATTGATTTTATGATGGCGACTGTAAAACTTGGGTGACGGAGTGTAAAATGTGATAAAAAAAATAAATCGGGCAGATTGGGAAATGGATTTAATGTCACAGATGGAAATAGTTTACATTTAAAGTAAATAATATATTTCTGCGTTGGGAACAGATTACTTCCATAAATTGCTTTAATAGGGTCAGATGTGTAGAAAAATCTTCATCTGCAAAATAACTAATTACAGGGATGAGGAGGGAGGGAATCGTAGATTTGACTGACTAGAAACCTAAAGGAGAGGAGAGTGAAGGGGAGATGATGGGGGGGGGGGGAGGGACTTAAAGGGACTTTACCTGGAACTGGCAGAATCCTGAATTTAAAGTAACATTTCCAGACGAGGAGTTATGAAATTCGATAAAATCACGGCTGTAAGGCCGGCCATAGACGGTGAGAATTTCTTTCCTGCAACCATGGTTTGCTGGAAAGAAGTTTGCATGATTCCCCCATCAACACAGACAGTGCAGACAGGGGAATCCCTCCTGCTAAGCAGTTGTCTTCTCTCTGCAGGGGGCTGGGGAAGCCATCCCCACCGGTAGAAGACAGTGGTTATTGCTAGCCGCCATAGTAGCCACTAGCAACCACGGCAAGTGTATCCGGCAGGCTGGTTTTGCCAAGATGATCGATCGATCATCTTGGGAGGGAATCCCTCCTGCTAAGCAGTTGTCTTCTCCCTGCGGGGGGGGCTGGGGAAGCCATCCCCACCGGGAGAAGCCAGTAATTATTGTTAGCCGCTATAGCCGCCACTAGCAATCACGGCAAGTGCATCCGGCAGGCTGGTTGTGCCCAAGATGATCAATCGATCATCTTGGGAGGGAATCCCTCCTGCTAAGCAATTGTCTTCTTCCGGCAGGGAGGGGGGGAATTGGGGAATCCATCCCCACCGGGAGAAGACAGAGATTATTGATAGCTGCTATAGCAGCCACTAGCAATCACGGCAAGTGCATCCGGCAGGGGATGGTTGTGCCCAAGATGATCGATCGATCATCTTGGGAGGGAATCCCTCCTGCTGAGCAATTGTCTTGACTGGAGCGGAGCAACTAGCAGATGGGACACATGGTGTGCAATGTGGGAATGCTATGGCAGAAGGTGAACAGAGATTAGAGAGAGGACTGAGCGGCAGAAGATCAGCAGAGCTGGCGAACCGAAGCAGGAGAAACTAGTAATGTCACACTTGGTGCTCAGCATGGGA
Source organism: Staurois parvus (assembly GCF_062004578.1). Lineage (NCBI taxonomy): Eukaryota > Metazoa > Chordata > Amphibia > Anura > Ranidae > Staurois > Staurois parvus. The sequence goes on along the minus strand of NW_028319718.1, from coordinate 90,064 downwards.
GAAATATAGTGGGAGGTGAGCGGGGACTGGAGGGCGAGATGGATCAGCAAACCAGGGGATCAGCTGTAACAACTGAGCAGGGGATCAGCAGAGCTGGGGGTTAGTACTGAGCGGGGGATCAACAGAGCTGGGGGTTAGTTCTCAGCGGGGGATCAGCAGAGCTGGGGGTTAGCACTGAGTGGGGGATCAGCAGAGCTGGGGGTTAGTACTGAGCGGGGGATCAGCAGAGCTGGGGGTTAGTACTGAGCAGGGGATCAACAGAGCTGGGGGTTAGTACGGAGTGGGGGATCACAGAGCTGGGGGTTAGTACTGAGTGGGGGATCAACAGAGCTGGGGGTTAGTTCTCAGCGGGGGATCAGCAGAGCTGGGGGTTAGCACTGAGCGGGGGATCAGCACAGCTGGGGGTTAGTACTGAGTGGGGGATCAGCAGAGCTGGAGGTTAGTACTGAGCGGGGGATCAGCAGAGCTGGGGGTTAGTTCTCAGTGGGGGATCAGCAGAGCTTGGGGTTAGCACTGAGCGGGGGATCAGCAGAGCTGGGGGTTACTACTGAGCGGGGATCAGCAGAGCTGGCGGTTAGTACTGAGCGGGGGATCAGCAGAGCTGGGGGCTAGTACTGATGGGGGATCAGCAGAGCTGGGGGTTAGCAATGAGCGGGGGATCAGCAGAGCTGGGGGTTAGTATTGAGCGGGGGATCAGCAGAGCTGGGGGTTAGCACTGAGCAGGGGATCAGCAGAGCTGGCGGTTAGTATTGAGCGGGGGATCAGCAGAGCTGGGGGTTAGCACTGAGTGGGGGATCAGCAGAGCTGGGGGTTAGCACTGAGCGGGGAATCAGCAGAGCTGGGGGTTAGTACTGAGCGGGGGATCAGCAGAGCTGGCGGTTAGTACTGAGCGGGGGTCAGCAGAGCTGGGGGCTAGTACTGAGCGGGTGATCAGCAGAGCTGGGGGTTAGCAATGAGCGGGGGATCAGCAGAGCTGGGGGTTAGCACTGTGCAGGGGATCAGCAGATCTGGCAGTTAGTACTGAGCGGGGGAGGAGCAGAGCTGGGGGCCAGTACTGAGCGGGGGGTCAGCAAAGCTGGGGGTTAGCACTGAGCGGGGGATCAGCAGAGCTGGGGTTTAGCACTGAGCAGGGGATCAGCAGAGCTGGGGGTTATTAATGAACAGGGGATCAGCAGAGCTGGGGGTTAGTACTGAGCGGGAGATCAGCAGAGCTAGGGGTTAGTACTGAGCAGGCAATCTACTGAATGAGACTACTAATGAGCGAGGGATCTGCTGTGTAGCTGCTACAAAAAACTTTATTTCCGATTCAAACAAAACCAGTTTCGGCTGGAGTTGGATTTTATGCTACATTGCTGTGTTGGTCATTTTTCTATTTGCGCCTTTATACACCATCTGATGTTGGATGAATTCCCCGCACTGTAGGTGACCCTCCATATATATATACATACAGTTGTGTTCAATATAATCGCGATGTGATGATAAAAGTGAGTAAAGCTGCAAATCCTTCTAATAGCTTTTATTTCCATCCACACAAATGCATTGGGAACACGACACATTCTATTCCAAATCACAACATGAAGAAAAATACATCAAATTTGTGTTGTTCCTCTAAAAAAATGGAAGAAAAGTGAATATTAGACGGTTCAAAAAAAATGGCCGTGTTTGTATTCTTCTTTCCAAACTCCAACATTCACTATATAAACTGAGAAATGTTGGAAGATTTTGCTTTCCTTTGAATGACTTCATGAATATTTGGTTGTAGTCGCACTGTTTCTGAGAACTGCTGTACATCTGTGTTGCATGGAGTCACCCAACTTCTGGCCCCTGTGATCAGGTATTCCAGCCCAGGATGATTGGACCACATTCCACAGTTCTTCTCGATTTCTTGGTTTGGCCTCAGAAACGGCATTTTTGATGTCACCCCACAAGTTTTCTATTGGATGAAGATCCGGGGATTGGGCTGGCCACTCCATAACGTCCATCTTGTTGGTCTGGAACCAAGATGTCGCCCGTTTACTGGTGTGTTTGGGGTCGTTGTCTTGTTGGAACCCCCATTTCAAGGGCATTTCCTCTTCAGCATAAGGCAGCATGACCTCTTCAAGTATTCTGATGGATTCAAACTGATCCATGATCCCTGGTATGCGATAAATAGGCCCAACACCGTAGTATGAGAAACATCCCCATATCATGATGCTTGCACCACCATGCTTCACGGTCTTCACAGTGTACTGTGGCTTGAATTCAGTGTTTGGGGGTCGTCTGACAAACTGTCTCCGCCCACTAGACCCAAAAAGAACAATCTTACTTTCATCAGTCCACAAAATGTTGCCCCATTTCTCTTTAGGCCGGTCAATGTGCTCTTTGGCAGATTGTAACCTCTTCAGCACACGTCTTTTTCCCAACAGTGGGACTTTGCGGGGACTTCTTGCAGATAGCTTGGCTTCACATAGGAGTCTTCTAATTGTAACAGTCCTCACAGGGAACGTCATACCTTCTTTCATCTTCCTGGAGCTGATTGTTGGCTGAGTCCTCACAGGGAACGTCACACCTTCTTTCATCTTCCTGGAGCTGATTGTTGGCTGAGTCCTCACAGGGAACGTCACACCTTCTTTCATCTTCCTGGAGCTGATTGTTGGCTGAGTCCTCACAGGGAACATCACACCTTCTTTCATCTTCCTGGGGCTGATTGTTGGCTGAGTCCGCCCCATGTTGGCTATTCTTCTATCCATTCCAATGGTAGTTTTTCACTTTCTTCCACGTCTTTCAGGTTTTGGTTGCCATTTTAAAGCATTTGCCATCATTTTAGCTGAGCAGCCGATCATTTTCTGCATTTCTTTATATGTTTTCCCCTCCAATCAACTTTTTAATCAAGGTACGCTGTTCTTCTGTACAATGTCTGGAACGACCCATTTTCCTCAGAATTTCAGAGAGAAATGCACTGTAACCAGCATGGACAACATTTGCTGCCTTCCTTCCTTAAATAAGGGCAATCATTGAACTTCATCATCAGAAGATCGGTGGAAGTCTCTTGTGATGGGTAGGAGCAAGAAAATGAGACGACAGAGGACACCAGATCGCCAACACTGATGGAGTGAAGATTGAAAAAAACATTGATCTGTGGATCTCAATTTCCATTTTGACATGTCAGTGGACGGTCAGCAGATGAAGGTCAGAATTTGGTGAACACGTCATAAACTTCATCATCAAAAGACCAGTGGAGGTCCCTCCTGTTGGCTAACAGCAGGAAAGTGAGGCAGAGAGGACTCCAGATCACCAACATGGGAGGACTGAATAGTGCCCCATCATTGGTGTCAGTGGGAGGAATAGTGTCCCATCATTGGTGTCAGTGGGAGGAATAGTGCCCCGTCATTGGTGTCAGTGGGGGGAATAGTGTCCCATCATTGGTGTCAGTGGGAGGAATAGTGTCCCATCATTGGTATCAGTGGGAGGAATAGTGTCCCATCATTGGTGTCAGTGGGAGGAATAGTGCCCCATCATTGGTGTCAGTGGGAGGAATAGTGCCCCATCGTTGGTGTCAGTGGGAGGAATAGTGCCCCATCGTTGGTATCAGTGGGAGGAATAATACCCCATCATTGGTGTCAGTGGGAGGAATAGTGTCCCATCGTTGGTGTCAGTGGGAGGAATAGTGCCCCATCGTTGGTGTCAGTGGGAGGAATAGTGCCCCATCGTTGGTGTCAGTGGGAGGAATAGTGCCCCGTCATTGGTATCAGTGGGAGGAATTGTGCCCCATCATTGGTGTCAGTGGGAGGAATAGTGCCCCGTCATTGGTGTCAGTGGGAGGAATAGTGTCCCGTCATTGGTGTCAGTGGGAGGAATAGTGCCCCATCATTGGTGTCAGTGAGAGGAATAGCGCCCCATCATTGGTGTCAGTGGGAGGAATAGCGCCCCATCATTGGTGTCAGTGGAGGGAATAGTGCCCCATCATTGGTGTCAGTGGGAGGAATAGAGCCCCATCGTTGGTGTCAGTGGGAGGAATAGCGCCCCATCGTTGGTGTCAGTGGGAGGAATAGCGCCCCATCGTTGGTGTCAGTGGGAGGAATAGCGCCCCATCGTTGGTGTCAGTGGGAGGAATAGCGCCCCATCGTTGGTGTCAGTGGGAGGAATAGCGCCCCATCGTTGGTGTCAGTGGGAGGAATAGCGCCCCATCATTGGTGTCAGTGGGAGGAATAGTGCCCCATCATTGGTGTCAGTGGGAGGAATAGTGCCCCATCATTGGTGTCAGTGGGAGGAATAGTGCCCCATCATTGGTGTCAGTGGGAGGAATAGCGCCCCATCATTGGTGTCAGTGGGAGGAATAGTGCCCCATCATTGGTGTCAGTGGGAGGAATAGCGCCCCATCATTGGTGTCAGTGGGAGGAATAGTGCCCCATCGTTGGTGTCAGTGGGAGGAATAGTGTCCCAAAGGCCAGATAATGGCAAGTAGAGGGCCACATTTGGCCCGTGGGCTGCAGTTCGGAGATCATGGACCTAGAGGAACATCTCCAACATCCTAGCGAAGCCATGGTGGTGGGAACTGTGGTTCTTCTAGGCGACGAAGGTGACCCCAATCCAGCTCTACATAGTCTGGGGCCACCATTTGATCCTACCAGGCAGGAGGAGAACGAAGCAACCTTCAGACGCCCTCCACAGAGTTCAGTAATAGTCTGCAGACAGAATGAATCTGTATTAGTCGGAATGTTCTGCAGAAGCGTCCGTAATGCGATCACCAGCCAGGAGCCGTGCATCATCTTCGTCCTCATCGCCGCGCCATCACTCTCAGGAAATACAGAAACGCATTTGCATCCCTCCTCAATGATTTGCGCAGATTTCCAGAAATTGGCGGCGTTTGTTTGCAGGTGTCACCCGGAGATTTGATAGAAGAATGAAGCCGCGACTCGAATTTATCTCTTCTGAGTTCATCCGGTTCTAAAACAATCTTCGGCGACGTTGTAATGAATTATGCAGAGTGCGCCGGAGTATCGCTCACTAAATATTCCGTGTACGGGACGCCGCAGACCGCCATTAATATCGCTCTCGCCTGAAAATAATTTTCATTAATTTTACACAAGTCAGACTTTGAAATAATAAGCCGGCCTGGAAATAGAATGCTTCAGCGCAAATCATTCTTAGGTGTCTTTAAAGAAAAAAAAAACCTCGCCGGCTAATGCAGCGTTATGTTTTATGACGTAATAAAATGATGTGCGAAAATGATGCCCATAAATGCGGCCAAATGTAAAGCACGCGATTAGTTATGTTTTCACAAATAAAAGTGATTAGCATAGCCATGAAACGCCGCCGCCTTCCGCATCACAGAATCATCTGAACTGAAAGCGTTTTCTTATGGTCGGAATTAATATATATTTCCTGCCATCAATTTTACGTTTAGGAGCCGCGGAAAATCGCAGGAACGGCGAGCGAGCCGAAGACCAGGAGGCCCCGGAGCAACGCGACCTGTTTATAGACGATACAATGTGTCCAACGCTGGACCTTCCAGGCGGGAAAAGTAGCAAAGAGGAACCGACAAACTATTGATAATCATTTCTATAGATCCGACATATACCGCAGCGCTGTACAGAGATCGCTGAGCCGGTCCCATCAGTCTGTGTACAGAGGAGCTAACGCTCTAATGTCCCCTCCCCCACAGTCACATCAATCTCTGTACCGGAGGAGCTTACGCTCTAATGTCCCCTCCCCCACAGTCCCATCAATCTCTGTACCGGAGGAGCTTACACTCTAATGTCCCCTCCCCCACAGTCGCATCAGTCTCTGTACCAGAGGAGCTAACGCTCTAATGTCCCCTCCCCCGCAGTCACATCAGCCTCTGTACCAGAGGAGCTTACACTCTAATGTCCCCTCCCCCACAGTCCCATCAGTCTCTGTACAGAGGAGCTAACGCTCTAATGTCCCCTCCCCCACAGTCCCATCAGTCTGTGTACCAGAGGAGCTAACGCTCTAATGTCCCCTCCCCCACAGTCCCATCAGTCTGTGTACCAGAGGAGCTAACGCTCTAATGTCCCCTCCCCCCGCAGTCACATCAGTCTCTGTACCAGAGGAGCTTACGCTCTAATGTCCCCTCCCCCACAGTCCCATCAGCCTCTGTACCAGAGGAGCTTACGCTCTAATGTCCCCTCCCCCACAGTCACATCAATCTCTGTACCAGAGGAGCTTACGCTCTAATGTCCCCTCCCCCACAGTCCCATCAGCCTCTGTACCAGAGGAGCTTACGCTCTAATGTCCCCTCCCCCACAGTCACATCAATCTCTGTACCAGAGGAGCTTACGCTCTAATGTCCTCTCCCCCCACAGTCCCATCAATCTCTGTACAGAGGAGCTGACACTCTAATGTCCCCTCCCCCACAGTCCCATCAGCCTCTGTACCAGAGGAGCTTACGCTCTAATGTCCCCTCCCCCCACAGTCCCATCAGTCTCTGTACAAGGGGAGCTTACGCTCTAATGTCCCCTCCCCCACAGTCCCATCAGTTTCTGTACCAGAGGAGCTTACACTCTAATGTCCCCTCCCCCACAGTCACATCGGTCTCTGTACCAGAGGAGCTTACACTCTAATGTCCCCTCCCCCCACAGTCCAATCAGTCTCTGCACCAGAGGAGCTTACGCTCTGCCCCAGAGAGGTTGTTGTGCAGTTGCTCTCCCTCTCCAGACACTAGGGGGCCAGGCCTGCTCGCCAATTTTGGGATAGGCTCATGCCATGTTCCCCCTGAGGGACCCAGCTTGCCCTCCCATACTTCACCTACACCTGAAGACCTTGGCTGTGGCCCTAAAAGAGGGGAATCCCTCCCTGTCATCAGAGAGCGGGTTGCTGATTATCTGGTGAGAATCACAAAGGAGGAGGAAAAGCTGATGAACCTGAAAGCAGATAAAAAGAAGAAAGTTCTCCATTATAAGGCATGAAGCAAGGCAGAGTCTGAAGCCAGAGATGAAATGTTTGGAGGACGTCATGAAGCAGCAAGTGGCAGAGTCTGAAGCCGGAGATGAAATGTTTGGAGGACGTCATGAAGCAGAGGCAGAGTCTGAAGCCGGAGTTGAAAGGTTTGGATGACGTCATGAAGCAGCGGCAGAGTCTGAAGCCAGAGATGAAAGGTTTGGAGGACGTCATGAAGCAGCGGCAGAGTCTGAAGCCAGAGATGAAAGGTTTGGAGGACGTCATGAAGCAGAGGCAGAGTCTGAAGCCGGAGCTGAAAGGTTTGGATGACGTCATGAAGCAGAGGCAGAGTCTGAAGCCGGAGATGAAATGTTTGGAGGACGCCATGAAGCAGAGGCAGAGTCTGAAGCCGGAGCTGAAAGGTTTGGATGACGTCATGAAGCAGCGGCAGAGTCTGAAGCCGGAGATGAAAGGTTTGGAGGACGTCATGAAGCAGCGGCAGAGTCTGAAGCCGGAGATGAAAGGTTTGGAGGACGTCATGAAGCAGCAGAATTTGGTAAAGGCACTGAAGGAAAAGAGTGGAGCATTCGAAGAAAAGTTCCAGAATGAGGAAAGGTTCCGGAAGATGAAGGGAGACTCCGGTAAGGATCCAGCATCGGCGGTGGCAGTACGGGTGGAGAGCGAGGAGGGGGTCCTGGATGCTGCCCCTGCTATCCCATCCACCTCAGGATCTGCTTCCCTGGAGGAAATGTCAGCCTCTGCTTCCCTCCCTCCACAGCAAGCTGGAGGAACAGCACAGGAGGTAGAGGAACATGGTGGAGGGCTGCTAAAGTTCATTAATGAAATGGAGTCTTCCCTAATTGGAAGAAACTTCCGGTTTTCCGAGGATTCTGTGGATGAGGATGACGGTGAGGACTCTGTACCTGGTCCTGTAAAGGAAAAAAAGACAGCAAAGCCACGCTTTATTAAAAGTGACAGTTTGGACTCCAGTATGGACAGCCATGTGCACTGCAGTGTTTTGGAGGGAAATCCTCCTGTGTGTGCACAGAGCTCTGCAGGGAAGATGGCTGCTGTGCCTGCAGGACTGCACTCTGCTGGGACTGTGGACTCTGATACCTGGAACCCTGTGACTGTGGACTCTGATACCTGGAACCCTGTGACTGTGGACACTGATACCAGGAACCCTGTGACTGTGGACACTGATACCAGGAACCCTGTGACTGTGGACTCTGATACCTGGAACCCTGTGACTGTGGACTCTGCTGGGGGGAAGGTAAAGGTGGGATCTGACACTTTTGCTGGACAATCCCTGCTGATGGCTGCAAATGCAGCAGAAAATGGTGGGAGGAAAGATGTCAGCTGCACTGTGAAAGGTGTTGCTGAAACCCAGGGGAGAGGGACCAGGAGTGGAAGGCTTTTACCTAAGAGGAGTATGTTGGGGGAGGGGGAGACAGGAGCATCTGGTGTGAGAGGGTCTGCTGGGAGTAGTAGTGCCACGAGTGAAAGGAAACATGTGGATGATAAGAGTGCTTGCAATGCTGGAAAGAGGAATGCCTGTGTGTTGGTGGATGGAGTGATTGCTGCTGCCTCTGATGGTAGTTTGCAGAGCGGGGGCTCTGAGGTTCCTGCAACCAATGGGCGGGGTGCAGCTTTAGGGTCCAGTACAACTAATGCTGCAAATAAAACCTATGCTGGGGCTCTGGCTGGGAGGAGGGGGTCACATCATGTTGTCAGCTCTGGGGGGAGGTCTGCTGCAGGTTTGCCATCTGCACCCCTATCCTTCAGGAGGAGGAATGTGGTGCAGCTCAGGTGGGAAGGTGGGGGTGCTCCCCCGGTCAGATGGGAAGGTGGGGGTGCTCCCCCGGTCAGGAAGTTTGTGGTGGACAGGATCTTGGGGATGGGCTTTAAGACTGATGAGATCTTTGCTGTGATCAGTCCGGTGGGCTCCTATGAATATGACTTGTCCTTTGTGCGCCCCGAGTCTCTGGATATATTCTGGGAGAAGTATGAACACATGTATAAGGGTCTGCCGGAGTGGAGGGGACTCGTCCCAAAGGTTGTCTCACGCCAACCTCTAGTGAAGACGGTCACCATTCTAGTACGGAATGAGTCGATTCCTTCTGCTGACTTTGCTGTCTGGCTGAGGAGGTTTGGGGAGCTACTTACACCCCTGAAGAAGATTGTAGGTGAGAGAAGGATATGGACTGGTGGGTGGTCGGTGCAGGTGAGGTTGTATGTGTGTGGGAATGTGGTCCAGCATCTGCCCTCCTCAGTCTTCATTGGGAAGGATAGTATTGTGGTGTTCTACCCTGGAAAGCCCAAGCTCTGCAATAAAAGCGGTTCCCGGGGTCACTTCGCCTCCTCAAGTCCAGAGATGAAGTGCTCTCTGTGTCAGGATCTGGGGCATCTGGTTCTCGGGGTCACTTGGCCTCCTCATGTCCAGAGATGAAGTGCTGTCTATGTCAGGATCTGGGGCATCTGGTTCTCGGGGTGACTTTGCCTCCTCATGTCCAGAGATGAAGTGCTCTCTATGTCAGGATCGGGGGCATCTGGTTCTCGGGGTCACTTGGCCTCCTCACGTCCAGAGATGAAGTGCTCTCTATGTCAGGATCTGGGGCATCTGGTTCTCGGGGTCACTTGGCCTCCTCATGTCCAGAGATGAAGTGCTCCCTATGTCAGGATCTGGGGCATCTGGCTAAGGACTGTAACATCATCAGGTGCAATCTGTGTGATAAGGTTGGCCATTCATACAACCGGTGCCCTGAGGCCATGCACAACCAGTCAGCTTTGGTGGAAGAGTTTTTTCGTCTGGACATGGAGGAGGCAGAGGAGAGGGGGGCTGTGCCAGGGGTCCCCAATGTCTCTGTCCCTGTGGTCCCAGTGTCTGATGGTCCCTCTAATGTGTCATCTCCTTGTGTTGTGCCCCCTGAGTCAGTGTCCGTGGATGTTGTGTCTGATCCTCCTGTGTCAGTTTCCCCAGAGGTAGTGGGGGCTGTGGAGGGAGCTGGACCAATGTGTATGGTTGCACCGACCCCCCCCTCCCCGGCGTCTGAGGGTCAGAGCGCGTGAGGCGCTGGGGGGTGGAGTGAATGATGGTGGGGGTGTTGGGGTGAAGGTTGGGGGGACTGCTGTGGTGAGTGGAGAGAGTGGGGTGGATGATGTTGTTGGTGATGGTGGAAGGGAAGGGGAGGGGGCTTTGCGGTCCGGTTTATCAAACGATGATATGGAGTGGCTGGAGGCAAAAAGGAAGTCTGGGAAGAAGAAGCGGAAGAAGGATGTGCCTGTACCTGACCCTGGGAGGGTGGAGGTGTCAAACACATTTGAAGTGTTATCTGAGGTGGAGGATGAGGGATCTTCAGGGGATGAGTCTCTGGTTTCCATGGAGGAGGAATCACAGAGGACTATGAAGCGTGTAGGGTCTCCAAGTAGGGAGGGGGGTAAGCAGGCTAAGAAACGGGTACCTCGATCATCCTGATGGCGGTTCCCACTCCTTTGAAGGTGGCGACCATTAATGTCTCCAGCATAAAATCAGTAAGCGCTCGTAACATGGCCTTATTTTTGCTCAGCAGGTTTGATGCTGACATTTTCTTTTTGCAAGAGACCAGGTTGTCCAGTTTGGGGGATGTTCATATGGCGAAGAAGGAGTGGAGGCGCGGCCCCTCCTTCTGGTCTCTTGCGGTCGAGCCTTACACTGGAGTTGCGGTACTTTTTTCCGGCATGGTAACCTGTCGGCGGATTATTGAGGTAGAAATGGGGAGATGCATGGTCTTAGACGTCTCCATGGGGGGGCAGGACCTGCGCCTGATTAACATCTATGGGCCCCAGATGAAATGGGACAGGAAATGTCTCTTCATGAAGATCAAGCCTTTCCTTTTTACAGCCCAGCAAGTTGTCTTCGGTGGTGACTTTAACACCGTCACTAGGACTAAGGACAGGAGAGGGACCGGAGTCAGGCTGGACTGTGACGGCTAGAGAGGCAGGTCTGGTTGATGTGCACATTCATTGCTGCCCAGACGACACGGGATTCACTTTTCAGCGAGGTTCTAGTCAGAGTAGAATAGAGGGGAACTCCGCCTTCTCGGCACCAGTGTGTCAGGTGGTGGAGTTTTCCGATCACTGTATTCTGTCTGTGACTCTGAGTGGCCCCGATACACCACCTAAGGGGAGGGGTACCTGGAAGCTGAATTCGGCACTCCTGGACGATGAGAAGGTGAGTCAATCCTTTGAGGATTTTTTTCAGGCACAGGTATCAATCATGGACGTTTGCAGCAGTAAGTCCGAGTGGTGGGAGCTTACAAAACGAAGGATCGTTGGGTTTTTCAAGGCCATAGGAAGGAATAAACAGCTTGATAAGTATGTCACCTACCAGCGTCTGCGGAGGAAGCTCGATCGGCTTGTCTCGAATAATGGAGATCCAGAAGCGATCTCTGAGGTTAAACTCTTGCTCAGGCAGTGTCAATATGACAGGCATGCCTCTTTGGTTCTGGAGAGGGATTATGGGAAATATCACTCGCCCGACCCTTACCAGAACTGCAAACAAGGTAGAGCAGTTAAGTCAGTTGTGGGCCTGGTTGACAGTACGGGTTCCCTGACAAAGTCCAAGTCGGGGATCCTGGAAACCTCCAGGTCATATTATGCTGATCTCCTGGGTAGGAGGGACCTCGATCGGGCGAGCATGTCGGGTTTTCTGGACTCTACTCCAGGACTGGGAAATGGCAGTTCTCCTGTGAGGTGACAGAGGACATCATGTCAGATGAGGTGGTTGAAGCTATTGATCAGCTTGCCATGAAGAAGTCGCCTGGGCCAGACGGATTGACAGCCGAGTTTTATAAGCACTTTAAGGTCACTCTGGCCCCATATTTGGTGGAGGTGTTTAATGGCTGTCTGAGAGAGGGTTCGCAGTGCCCGAATTTCCAAATGGTCAGTCCGCCCCTGGATGTGTCTGTTTTCATCTCCGGGATGAAGGAGGCGGAGGAGGTGGTCTCGGTGATGGAACAGTATGCTGAGGCAGGAGGCGGAGAAGGTGGTCTCGGTGATGGAACAGTATGCTGAGGCAGGAGGCGGAGGAGGTGGTCTCGGTCATGGAACAGTATGCTGAGGCAGGAGGCGGAGGAGGTGGTCTCGGTGATGGAACAGTACGCTGAGGCAGGAGGCGGAGGAGGTGGTCTCGGTGATGGAACAGTATGCTGAGGAAGGAGGCGGAGGAGGGGGTCTCGGTGATGGAACAGTACGCTGAGGCAGGAGGCGGAGGAGGTGGTCTCGGTGATGGAACAGTATGCTGAGGCAGGAGGCGGAGGAGGGGGTCTCGGTGATGGAACAGTACGCTGAGGCAGGAGGCGGAGGAGGTGGTCTCGGTGATGGAACAGTATGCTGAGGCAGGAGGCGGAGGAGGTGGTCTCGGTGATGGAACAGTATGCTGGGGCAGGAGGCGGAGGAGGGGGTCTCGGTGATGGAACAGTATGCTGAGGAAGGAGGCGGAGGAGGTGGTCTTGGTGATGGAACAGTATGCTGAGGCAGGAGGCGGAGGAGGGGGTCTCGGTGATGGAACAGTATGCTGAGGAAGGAGGCGGAGGAGGTGGTCTTGGTGATGGAACAGTATGCTGAGGCAGGAGGCGGAGGAGGTGGTCTCGGTGATGGAACAGTATGCTGAGGAAGGAGGCGGAGGAGGTGGTCTCGGTGATGGAACAGTATGCTGAGGCAGGAGGCGGAGGAGGTGGTCTCGGTGATGGAACAGTATGCTGAGGAAGGAGGCGGAGGAGGTGGTCTTGGTGATGGAACAGTATGCTGAGGCAGGAGGTGGTCTCGGTGATGGAACAGTATGCTGAGGCAGGAGGCGGAGGAGGTGGAGGAGGTGGTCTCGGTGATGGAACAGTATGCTGGGGCAGGAGGTGGAGGAGGGGGTCTCGGTGATGGAACAGTATGCTGAGGCAGGAGGTGGAGGAGGAGGTGTCGGTGATGGAACAGTACGCTGAGGAAGGAGGCGGAGGAGGTGGTCTCGGTGATGGAACAGTATGCTTAGGCAGGAGGCGGAGGAGGTGGTCTCGTTGATGGAACAGTATGCTGAGGCAGGAGGCGGAGGAGGTGGTCTCGGTGATGGAACAGTATGCTGAGGCAGGAGGCGGAGGAGGTGATCTTGGTGATGGAACAGTATGCTGAGGCAGGAGGCGGAGGAGGGGGTCTCGGTGATGGAACAGTATGCTGAGGAAGGAGGCGGAGGAGGTGGTCTTGGTGATGGAACAGTATGCTGAGGCAGGAGGCGGAGGAGGTGGTCTCGGTGATGGAACAGTATGCTGAGGAAGGAGGCGGAGGAGGTGGTCTCGGTGATGGAACAGTATGCTGAGGCAGGAGGCAGAGGAGGTGGTCTCGGTGATGGAACAGTACGCTGGGGCAGGAGGCGGAGGAGGTGGTCTCGGTGATGGAACAGTACGCTGAGGCAGGAGGCGGAGGAGGTGGTCTCGGTGATGGAACAGTACGCTGAGGCAGGAGGCGGAGGAGGTGGTCTCGGTGATGGAACAGTACGCTGAGGCAGGAGGCGGAGGAGGTGGTCTCGGTGATGGAACAGTACGCTGAGGCAGGAGGCGGAGGAGGTGGTCTCGGTGATGGAACAGTATGCTGAGGAAGGAGGCGGAGGAGGTGGTCTCGGTGATGGAACAGTATGCTGAGGCAGGAGGCGGAGGAGGGGGTCTCGGTGATGGAACAGTATGCTGAGGAAGGAGGCGGAGGAGGTGGTCTCGGTGATGGAACAGTATGCTGAGGCAGGAGGCGGAGGAGGTGGTCTCGGTGATGGAACAGTATGCTGGGGCAGGAGGTGGAGGAGGGGGTCTCGGTGATGGAACAGTATGCTGAGGCAGGAGGCGGAGGAGGTGGTCTCGGTGATGGAACAGTATGCTGAGGAAGGAGGCGGAGGAGGTGGTCTTGGTGATGGAACAGTATGCTGAGGCAGGAGGTGGTCTCGGTGATGGAACAGTATGCTGAGGCAGGAGGCGGAGGAGGTGGTCTCGGTGATGGAACAGTATGCTGGGGCAGGAGGTGGAGGAGGGGGTCTCGGTGATGGAACAGTATGCTGAGGCAGGAGGTGGAGGAGGAGGTGTCGGTGATGGAACAGTACGCTGAGGAAGGAGGCGGAGGAGGTGGTCTTGGTGATGGAACAGTATGCTGGGGCAGGAGGCGGAGGAGGGGGTCTCGGTGATGGAACAGTATGCTGAGGCAGGAGGTGGTCTCGGTGATGGAACAGTATGCTGAGGCAGGAGGCGGAGGAGGTGGTCTTGGTGATGGAACAGTATGCTGGGGCAGGAGGCGGAGGAGGGGGTCTCGGTGATGGAACAGTATGCTGAGGCAGGAGGCGGAGGAGGTGGTCTCGGTGATGGAACAGTATGCTGAGGCAGGAGGCGGAGGAGGTGGTCTCGGTGATGGAACTGTACGCTGAGGCAGGAGGCGGAGGAGGTGGTCTCGGTGATGGAACAGTATGCTGAGGCAGGAGGCGGAGGTGGTGGTCTCGGTGATGGAACAGTATGCTGAGGCAGGAGGCGGAGGAGGTGGTCTCGGTGATGGAACAGTATGCTGAGGCAGGAGGCGGAGGAGGGGGTCTCGGTGATGGAACAGTATGCTGAGGCAGGAGGCGGAGGTGGTGGTCTCGGTGATGGAACAGTATGCTGAGGAAGGAGGCGGAGGAGGTGGTCTCGGTGATGGAACGGTATGCTGAGGCAGGAGGTGGAGGAGGTGGTCTCGGTGATGGAACGGTACGCTGAGGCAGGAGGCTGAGGAGGTGGTCTCGGTGATGGAACAGTACACTGAGGCAGGAGGAGGAGGTGGTCTCGGTGATGGAACAGTATGCTGAGGCAGGAGGTGGAGGAGGTGGTCTCAGTGATGGAACAGTATGCTGAGGCAGGAGGCAGAGGAGGTGGTCTCGGTGATGGAACAGTATGCTGAGGCAGGAGGCGGAGGAGGTGGTCTCGGTGATGGAACAGTATGCTGAGGCAGGAGGCGGAGGAGGTGGTCTCGGTGATGGAACGGTATGCTGAGGCAGGAGGTGGAGGAGGTGGTCTCGGTGATGGAACAGTATGCTGAGGAAGGAGGCGGAGGAGGTGGTCTCGGTGATGGAACGGTATGCTGAGGCAGGAGGTGGAGGAGGTGGTCTCGGTGATGGAACGGTACGCTGAGGCAGGAGGCTGAGGAGGTGGTCTCGGTGATGGAACAGTATGCTGAGGCAGGAGGCGGAGGAGGTGGTCTCGGTGATGGAACAGTATGCTGAGGAAGGAGGCGGAGGAGGTGGTCTCGGTGATGGAACAGTATGCTGAGGCAGGAGGCAGAGGAGGTGGTCTCGGTGATGGAACAGTACGCTGGGGCAGGAGGCGGAGGAGGTGGTCTCGGTGATGGAACAGTACGCTGAGGCAGGAGGCGGAGGAGGTGGTCTCGGTGATGGAACAGTACGCTGAGGCAGGAGGCGGAGGAGGTGGTCTCGGTGATGGAACAGTACGCTGAGGCAGGAGGCGGAGGAGGTGGTCTCGGTGATGGAACAGTACGCTGAGGCAGGAGGCGGAGGAGGTGGTCTCGGTGATGGAACAGTATGCTGAGGAAGGAGGCGGAGGAGGTGGTCTCGGTGATGGAACAGTATGCTGAGGCAGGAGGCGGAGGAGGGGGTCTCGGTGATGGAACAGTATGCTGAGGAAGGAGGCGGAGGAGGTGGTCTCGGTGATGGAACAGTATGCTGAGGCAGGAGGCGGAGGAGGTGGTCTCGGTGATGGAACAGTATGCTGGGGCAGGAGGTGGAGGAGGGGGTCTCGGTGATGGAACAGTATGCTGAGGCAGGAGGCGGAGGAGGTGGTCTCGGTGATGGAACAGTATGCTGAGGAAGGAGGCGGAGGAGATGGTCTTGGTGATGGAACAGTATGCTGAGGCAGGAGGTGGTCTCGGTGATGGAACAGTATGCTGAGGCAGGAGGCGGAGGAGGTGGTCTCGGTGATGGAACAGTATGCTGGGGCAGGAGGTGGAGGAGGGGGTCTCGGTGATGGAACAGTATGCTGAGGCAGGAGGTGGAGGAGGAGGTGTCGGTGATGGAACAGTACGCTGAGGAAGGAGGCGGAGGAGGTGGTCTCGGTGATGGAACAGTATGCTTAGGCAGGAGGCGGAGGAGGTGGTCTCGTTGATGGAACAGTATGCTGAGGCAGGAGGCGGAGGAGGTGGTCTCGGTGATGGAACAGTATGCTGAGGCAGGAGGCGGAGGAGGTGGTCTTGGTGATGGAACAGTATGCTGGGGCAGGAGGCGGAGGAGGGGGTCTCGGTGATGGAACAGTATGCTGAGGCAGGAGGTGGTCTCGGTGATGGAACAGTATGCTGAGGCAGGAGGCGGAGGAGGTGGTCTTGGTGATGGAACAGTATGCTGGGGCAGGAGGCGGAGGAGGGGGTCTCGGTGATGGAACAGTATGCTGAGGCAGGAGGCGGAGGAGGTGGTCTCGGTGATGGAACAGTATGCTGAGGCAGGAGGCGGAGGAGGTGGTCTCGGTGATGGAACTGTACGCTGAGGCAGGAGGCGGAGGAGGTGGTCTCGGTGATGGAACAGTATGCTGAGGCAGGAGGCGGAGGTGGTGGTCTCGGTGATGGAACAGTATGCTGAGGCAGGAGGCGGAGGAGGTGGTCTCGGTGATGGAACAGTATGCTGAGGCAGGAGGCGGAGGAGGGGGTCTCGGTGATGGAACAGTATGCTGAGGCAGGAGGCGGAGGTGGTGGTCTCGGTGATGGAACAGTATGCTGAGGAAGGAGGCGGAGGAGGTGGTCTCGGTGATGGAACGGTATGCTGAGGCAGGAGGTGGAGGAGGTGGTCTCGGTGATGGAACGGTATGCTGAGGCAGGAGGTGGAGGAGGTGGTCTCGGTGATGGAACAGTACACTGAGGCAGGAGGAGGAGGTGGTCTCGGTGATGGAACAGTATGCTGAGGCAGGAGGTGGAGGAGGTGGTCTCAGTGATGGAACAGTATGCTGAGGCAGGAGGCAGAGGAGGTGGTCTCGGTGATGGAACAGTATGCTGAGGCAGGAGGCGGAGGAGGTGGTCTCGGTGATGGAACAGTATGCTGAGGCAGGAGGACGTGGTCTCGGTGATGGAACAGTATGCTGAGGCAGGAGGACGTGGTCTCGGTGATGGAACAGTATGCTGAGGCAGGAGGCGGAGGAGGTGGTCTCGGTGATGGAACAGTATGCTGAGGCAGGAGGCGGAGGAGGTGGTCTCGGTGATGGAACAGTATGCTGAGGCATCTGGCTCAAAGATCAATCAGGATAAGAGTGAGGTTTTCTGGATGGGAGAGGAAGGCGAAGGCTTTACCCTTCCGGACGCCTTCCCAGAGCCCCAGCAGGAAATTAAAGTTTTAGGCATCAGATTTGGTCCCGGTGATTACGGCCTTGCCAATTGGGTAAGCCGGCTACAAGATGCCGATGCCAAGGTGGCCAGCTGGAAGGATTGGAAACTCTTACAGGGAAAGGATTGACCTGATTAAAACTTACCTGATCCCAGTATTTCTGTATGTCAGCTTTGTCTGTGTTCCAGTGTCTCTCTATGCGAGGATCTACAGTTGTGTCTTCCAGCTGTTATGGGGGCAAAAACTGAACCTCATTAAGAGGTCTGTAACCTACCTTCCCAGGCGGGTGGGTGGCCTAGGTATGGTGACTCTGGTGGTTTTCTTTTCTCTGATGTTTTTGAAACATCATTTTGGTAGCATGCTGGCAGAGGAACCGCCTGGGTGGGTTGGTATTTTTCAGTCCTGGTTTAGGCCTTTTCTACGGAGCTGGGAGAATGGTGGGCCAGTGAGAAGCCTGAGGGTCCAACATGGTGAGCTCCCGGCTTATGTTGCCCCGTGTCTGAAAATGCTTCGGCAATGGCGAGTGACGGCGGAGGAAATTAAGTCTCTTCCTAGGAAGGCCCTGGAGAGGAGGGTTGTTGAATCTGCCTTTAGCGAGCCATTGGCCTTGAGGGATTGCCCAGGCCCGGTTATGGGGGAGGGATTGCCCGGTTATGAGGGAGGGATTGCCCAGGCCCAGTTATGAGGGAGGGATTGCCCAGGCCCAGTTAGGAGGGAGGGATTGCCCAGGCCCGGTTATGAGGAAGGGATTGCCCAGGCCCGGTTATGGGGGAGGGATTACCCAGGCCCGGTTGTGGGGGAGGGATTGCCCAGGCCCGGTTATGGGGGAGGGATTGCCCAGGCCCGGTTGTGGGGGAGGGATTGCCCAGGCCCGGTTATGGGGGAGGGATTGCCCCGGCCCGGTTATGGGGGAGGGATTGCCCAGGCCCGGTTGTGGGGGAGGGATTGCCCAGGCCCGGTTATGAGGGAGGGATTGCCCAGGCCCGGTTATGAGGGAGGGATTGCCCAGGCCCGGTTATGAGGGAGGGATTGCCCGGGTCCGGTTATGAGGGAGGGATTGCCCGGGTCCGGTTATGAGGGAGGGATTGCCCGGGTCCGGTTACGGGGAGGGATTGCCCGGGCCCGGTTACGGGGGAGGGATTGCCCGGGCCCGGTTACGGGGGAGGGATTGCCCAGGCCTGGTTACGAGGGAGGGATTGCCGGGCCCGGTTGTGGGGGAGGGATTGCCCAGGCCCGGTTGTGGGGGAGGGATTGCCCAGGCCCGGTTATGAGGGAGGGTCTGCGTTTGATGAATCTGGAGAGAATCCCTTTAAAGTTTCGGGATTTGGCCTGGCTCTCGTTCCATGGCAGACTCTATGTGAAGGGCAACCTGAAGCATCGCTCTGCGGAGAACCGTGGTTGTCCAAGAGTGGAGTGCGGTGGGGTGGAGGAGACGATGGACCATTTCTTGCTTCAGTGCCCCTTCAATATAGAAGTCTACAAGCGGGTGGGTGGGGCTCTGGGGATCCCTTTCCTTTCCTGCTTGAGTTACGCGGAGTGGTCTTACGGAGCCTTTCAGACTCACCGGGATTTTGATTTTGAGACACTTTTTCTAGTTAGCTTAGTAGTCCGTTACTACACGTGGAATGCACGGGGTCAGGTTTCCATTCGCAAAAAAGTCCTTCCTGTCGAGGTGGTGGTGAACAACATTCTGGGTGAGGTTGGGAAGATTCGGGGTCTTGAGAAGGACAGGTGGCGGCCGGGAGCCTGGACAAAGGCGTGGAGGAATGTCAAGTCCCCGTAGCTGCTGTCTGTCAGTCTCTGGGGGCGTGGCTTCTCTTTCTGTCCTTTCACGTCCCCTAGATTTTGTAACATCAGATTTTTGAAGAAAGGCTGCATGTATGGGATGAATGTATGGGATCAATGTATGGGATCAATGTATGGGATCAATGTATGGGATCAATGTATGGGATCAATGTTTGGGATCAATGTATGGGGTGAATGTTTGGGATCAATGTATGGGGTGAATGTTTGGGATCAATGTATGGGATCAATGTGTGGGATCAATGTATGGGATCAATGTGTGGGATCAATGTATGGGGTGAATGTATGGGATCAGTGTGTGGGATGAATGTTTAATCGTTTCTTACCCTGAGGGGGTGTTTAGGTGACGGTCAGGATTTGTTATTTTGCTGAAGTAGCTGGTTTTGTTTAAAAATACATATTTTTATTCTGTATATATGTAAATATGATTTTTATGATGTTTTTTGTTTGCAAGATTTTAATAAACAAAAAATTTACACTCTAATATCCCCTCCCCCACAGTCCCATCAGTCTCTGTACCAGAGGAGCTTACACTCTAATGTCCCCTCCCCCGCAGTCCCATCAGTCTCTGTACCAGAGGAGCTTACACTCTAATATCCCCTCCCCCACAGTCCCATCAGTCTCTGTACCAGAGGAGCTTACACTCTAATGTCCCCTCCCCCGCAGTCCCATCAGTCTCTGTACAGAGGAGCTTACACTCTATTGTCCCCTCCCCCACAGTCCCATCGGTCTCTGTACCAGAGGAGCTGACACTCTAATGTCCCCTCCCCCACAGTCCCATCAGTCTCTGTACCAGAGGAGCTTACACTCTAATGTCCCCTCCCCCGCAGTCCCATCAGTCTCTGTACCAGAGGAGCTTACACTCTAATATCCCCTCCCCCACAGTCCCATCAGTCTCTGTACCAGAGGAGCTTACACTCTAATGTCCCCTCCCCCGCAGTCCCATCAGTCTCTGTACAGAGGAGCTTACACTCTATTGTCCCCTCCCCCACAGTCCCATCGGTCTCTGTACCAGAGGAGCTGACACTCTAATGTCCCCTCCCCCACAGTCCCATCGGTCTCTGTACCAGAGGAGCTTACACTCTAATGTCCCCTCCCCCACAGTTTCATCGGTCTCTGTACCAGAGGAGCTTACACTCTAATGTCCCCTCCCCCCACAGTCCCATCAGTCTCTGTACCAGAGGAGCTTACACTCTAATGTCCCCTCCCCCGCAGTCCCATCAGTCTCTGTACCAGAGGAGCTGACACTCTAATGTCCCCTCCCCCCACAGTCCCATCGGTCTCTGTACCAGAGGAGCTGACACTCTAATGTCCCCTCCCCCGCAGTCCCATCAGTCTCTGTACCAGAGGAGCTGACACTCTAATGTCCCCTCCCCCGCAGTCCCATCAGTCTCTGTACCAGAGGAGCTGACACTCTAATGTCCCCACAGCGACTGTGATCTCACAGACTGGGAGAGGGAGGGGCAGCACTTGGGACCAATGAGGTGCTTTGCCTGCACATGTGCTGACAGAAGAAGAGAGCAGAGAGACGACCTCATGAGTCTGGTGCCGCTCTGACATAGCTGACCTCGCTGGGTTCTATAACTGCAGCAGGCAACAGTGAGGTCACAGAGCAGTGTGAATCCCAGGACTGGACAGACAGAAGGATAAGAATGCTTCCATTCACCGTATGTACTTAGCAACCCGCTGATCTCCGGGATAATAGATCTCCGGGATAATAGATCTCCGGGATAATAGATCTCCGGGATAATAGATCCACCAGGATAATAGATCCATCAGGATAATAGATCTCCAGGATAATAGATCTCCAGGATAATAGATCCACTGGGATAATAGATCCATCAGGATAATAGATCTATCAGGATAATAGATCTCCGGGATAATAGATCCATCGGGATAATAGATCCATCAGGATAATAGATCTCCGGGATAATAGATCTCCGGGATAATAGATCTCCAGGATAATAGATCTCCAGGATAATAGATCCATCAGGATAATAGATCTCCAGGATAATAGATCTCCAGGATAATAGATCTCCAGGATAATAGATCTCCGGGATAATAGATCTCCGGGATAATAGATCTCCGGGATAATAGATCCATTGGGATAATAGATCCATCGGGATAATAGATCTATCAGGATAATAGATCTCCGGGATAATAGATCCATCGGGATAATAGATCCATCGGGATAATAGATCTCCGGGATAATAGATCCATCGGGATAATAGATCTATCGGTCATGTGACTTCTCCTGGAATCTCCTCCCAGATCTGAGCCGTCATCCAGTGGGAGACTTCCTGGAATAAAGACCGCTCACTGCTGCTCTCCCTCCTTGTGCAGGAGGACTGGTATTTTCTCCGCCCCTTCCTTTAGATTTATGTAGTGGGTGGAGCCTGCTGGGTCCCTCCTACAGCTCTGCTCCTCCTTCTGCAGGGTGACTGGTTTTGTCTCCGTCCCCTCTTGTAGTGGGTGGAACCTGCTTAGTTCTCTCCTACAACTCTGCTTCATTCTTGTGCAGGGTGACTGCTCTTGTCTCCACCCCCTCCTGTAGTGGGTGGAGCCTGCTTAGTCCCTCCCACAACTGGGCTCCCTCTCCTTGTGCAGGGTGACTGGTCTTGTCTCTGCCTCCTCCTGTACTTATCTGTAGTGGGTGGAGCCTTCTGAGTCCCTCCCACAACTCTGCTCCCTCCTTGTGCAGGAGGACTGGTCTTGTCTCCACCCCCTCCTGTAGTGGGCGGAGCCTGCTGGGGTCCCTCCCACAACTATGCTCTCTCCTTGTGCAGGAGGACTGGTCTTGTCTCCACCCCTTCCTGTAGTGGGCGGAGCCTGCTGGGGTCCCTCCCACAACTATGCTCTCTCCTTGTGCAGGTGGACTGGTCATGTCTCCACCCCTCCTATTAGTAGTGGGTGGAGCCTGATGCACAGGCTATATACAGCACAGTGATGATCTCACTGCTACTTTTACAAGGTAATATCTGGGTTTGCAGAGACATTTGGTCGCATAGAGTGGATCTAAGTCTCTTGTGGCTAATGAAGACATTTTTGTGCGCGGAGTTGGTCTTTAAAGCGGCCGATCAGCTCCCCCCCCCATCCCCCGACAGCGGCGCGGAGGGCTGAGCGTATGGCGGCTGTGTAGTCCCGGCGCACACCCCGCAAATTCTTTCAGCGCGCCGAACATTATAGATAAATAAGATTGTAATAATTCAGCACCTGACCAGCGCAGGACTTGGCTCGGCGCTCCGACAGTGAAATAATATTGTTACTCTAAGCGCTCGCCGCGGTGTTTACAGAAAAGCGTAATAAAAGCGCTGACCCCGCCGGGCGCCGCACATTACTTATTATCCGCAGAACAAACACCTTCCGCGTTCGGCTGACATTCCGCCAACTAACAAAACATAACACTCAAAACGACATCATAATTCTGCAATATAAACGCGGAGCTGCGGTCCCAGCTGCCGGAGTCTGGACAATGTTCAGCGCTGGGGGCGGGGGCAAATAAAGGAGAACTTCTGTGTGTGCCAGGACTTTT
The DNA here is from genome assembly GCF_062004578.1 of Staurois parvus. Lineage (NCBI taxonomy): Eukaryota > Metazoa > Chordata > Amphibia > Anura > Ranidae > Staurois > Staurois parvus. Next base: position 67,502 of record NW_028319718.1, on the reverse strand, counting down.
CTCCGTTTCTGTGTGTGCCGGGACTTTTCTCCGTTTCTGTGTGTGCCGGGGCTTTTCTCCGTTTCTGTGTGGGCCGGGACTTTTCTCCGTTTCTCTGTGTGCCGGGACTTTTCTCCGTTTCTGTGTGTGCCGGGGCTTTTCTCTGTTTCTCTGTGTGCCGGGGCTTTTCTCCGTTTCTGTGTGTGCCGGGGCTTTTCTCCGTTTCTCTGTGTTCCGGGACTTTTCTCCGTTTCTGTGTGTGCCGGGGCTTTTCTCCGTTTCTCTGTGTGCCGGGACTTTTCTCCATTTCTCTGTGTGCCGGGACTTTTCTCCATTTCTCTGTGTGCCGGGGCTTTTCTCCATTTCTGTGTGTATGCCGGGACTTTTCTCCGTTTCTCTGTGTGCCGGGACTTTTCTCCGTTTCTGTGTGTGCCGGGGCTTTTCTCCGTTTCTCTGTGTGTCGGGACTTTTCTCTGTTTCTGTGTGTATGCCGGGACTTTTCTCCGTTTCTCTGTGTGCCGGGGCTTTTCTCCGTTTCTCTGTGTGCCGGGTCTTTTCTCCATTTCTCTGTGTGCCGGGACTTTTCTCCGTTTCTTTGTGTGTGTCGGGACTTTTCTCCGTTTCTGTGTGTGCCGGGACTTTTCTCCGTTTCTCTGTGTGCCGGGACTTTTCTCCGTTTTTCTCTGTGTGCCGGGACTTTTCTCCATTTCTCTGTGTGCCGGGACTTTTCTCCATTTCTCTGTGTGCCGGGGCTTTTCTCCGTTTCTGTGTGCCAGGACTTTTCTCCGCTGGATACTTTGTATTCTTTTGTTTCTAAATATTCTGTATATTATTTTTGTTAATGTCAGTTACAGCCGAAGGCAACAAATTCAACTGTCACTTCTGTGCAAAATCCCCACCATTGCTGGGTTGGGGTCTATTGTAGCTGAGGGTCTTACATTGCTGGTAGGGATCTACTGTTGAGGGAGAGGTTGCTGGCTGCTGGGGGGGATCTTTTGTTGCTGGGGGATCTATTGTTGTGGGGATCTATTGTTGTGGGGATCTATTGCAGCTGGGGTTCTATGCAGGACCCCATACATCTCTCCCCCTCCTGTGATTGGTGCTCTGCTGCCCCAGAGATAGGAATACAAGAGGACCTGTCAGTCCCCATGAAAGAAATCCCGATAACATACAGGAACATTTCGCAGAAAATCCACCTTTTATCTTTGAAAAACCTGAACTCCAATCAGTGACTGTGCCTAGGCTGAGATGATGTCATCATTCTACTGCAGACAGGAGGGGGCATTTCTTCAGTCTCCCCTCCCCCAGTGATCAGACTGTACATTATAACTTTGTAGAAACCATGACAACTATATACGCTTGTTGGGCGTCCCATTTTGAAACAATGGCCATTAGTTTGGCATTGCCCCCTTCCCTCATGGCCATTAATATGGAGTTACCCCCCCCCCCCATCACCTTTAATGTGGAGCTGCCCTCCCTCTCCCCAATTGCCATTAATATGGAGTTGCCCCCCTCCCCCCATGGCCATTAATATGGACCCCCTCCCCCCATGTCCATTAATATGGAGTTGCCCCCTCTCTCACGGCCATTAATATGGACCCCTCCCCCCATGGCCATTAATATGGAGTTGTCCCCCTCCCCCCATGGCCATTAATACATCAATATGGAGTCTCCCCCTTTGTAACATCACATTTCCACTCTTCTGGGAAAACATTTTTACAAGATTTTGGAGGGTGTCTGTCTGTCCCATTTGAGAGGTCAGGTACTGATGATGGATGAGGAGACTCGGCTCACCATTCCTAATCATTTTGAAGGTGTTCAGTAGGGCTGAGGAGAGGGCTCTGTACAGGACACCCCACTTCTTCCACCCATCACACCTCTACTGTATGAGCTTATTGGACATCTCATTCCCAAATCATGGCCAATAATATGGACCTGCCTGTTCCCTCCTCCAAGGCCATTAATATAGAGCCCCCCTTCCCCTTTCAGCTTTACCATCCCCCAGTCTTCTGGGAAGACTTTTCACAAGATTTTGGAGGTGTCTGTGGGAGATGGTGCCCATTTGTGAGGTCAGGTACTGATGTTGGATAAGAAGACCTGGCTCACCATTGGTGTTCCAGTTCATCCCAATGATGTTCAATAGGATGAGGTCAGGGCTCTGTACAGGACACTTGAGTTCCTCCATGACCTCAAACCTACTTGGGATGAGAAGACCTTCTACCAAAAGTCTTCCAAAAGTAGGGTTGAGGTCAGGGCTCTGTACAGGACACTTGAGTTCCTCCATGACCTCAAACCTACTTGGGATGAGAAGACCTTCTACCAAAAGTCTTCCAAAAGTAGGGTTGAGGTCAGGGCTCTGTACAGGACACTGAAGTTCCTCCATGACCTCAAACCTACTGAAAACCTTTGGGATGAGAAGACATTCTACCAAAAGTCTTCCAAAAGTAGGGATGAGGTCAGGGCTCTGTACAGGACACTGGAGTTCCTCCATGACCTCAAACCTACTTGGGATGAGAAGACCTTCTACCAAAAGTCTTCCAAAAGTAGGGTTGAGGTCAGGGCTCTGTACAGGACACTGAAGTTCCTCCATGACCTCAAACCTACTGAAAACCTTTGGGATGAGAAGACATTCTACCAAAAGTCTTCCAAAAGTAGGGATGAGGTCAGGGCTCTGTACAGGACACTGGAGTTCCTCCATGACCTCAAACCTACTTGGGATGAGAAGACCTTCTACCAAAAGTCTTCCAAAAGTAGGGTTGAGGTCAGGGCTCTGTACAGGACACTGGAGTTCCTCCACAACCTCAGACCTACTGAACACCTTTGAGATGAGAAGACATTCTACCAAAAGTCTTCCAAAAGGAAGGACAGTCATGGGGGAACAGAAAAGGGTCTTCACCAAACTGTTACCACAAGGCTGGAAGAGCCCAATTGTCTCCAATGTCTTTGCATGATGGAGGATTACCAGTGAAGGACCCTTCACTGGAGACAATGACTGGGATTCACATACTTTTGGCCATATAATGTATCTAGCAGTGGCTGAGCTTAGTGAAACTTTTAATGAGTATTGAGAGTGACCATTATGTGCGATGGCATAGTTCAGTCTCTGGTGTCACATGAGGTCCATAAAATGCATCCCAAGAAACCTTATGGCTGTCCACAATTGGGGTGTTTCGTATGTGTGAATGTTCTCCACCTACATAGTTTGAGGATCCAGCATTCACCTCCCGTGACACAATGCGAGTCTTTAACGATGCGTGTCCAGTGGTGCTGCATGCTGGTATTGGGTCCATGACACCATTCTCACGTTAGGGACGGGTTATGGGCAAAACTTCCATCTCCCACTTGATGAATTTTCAGCTCTGCAGACCCCACACTGTGAACTAAGGCTATGAGTTGGGGAACATTTTAGATTTTGTTCTGTATTCTTGATTTGGTGCTGCAGCCAAAGAGCTGCAACTCCAGTGAGTTCATCCTTGTAGGTGGTGCTACTGAGGGGCAGCTCGTGCAGCATCAGTGCAGTAAGCCCGCCCCCGCGGAGCAGCACTGCACAGGAAATGTCCTTAAGCCAGTGCTTAAGTTGTTCAGCTACTCAGCAGCCTGCTGGATGATAGTCAACCTTCAGTCCAGGTTCTGCCAGACTTCAGAAACTGGGTGGAGTCATCTTACTTGATTTAGGTTTCCTGGGTGTTTGAGGCTCCTCGGGTCCTCGGGTCGGATGTCCTTCTCCATCTTAACGGCAAACCCACATGCTCCTGCGCTTAGGGATGGACTCCCTAGGACCACATCACGAATTTCTTTGGATATTCACGCCTTGCTGCCCTCAAATGACCGGGGAAGTCCAAGTATACGGAGTAGAGGAAAGCAAAAAGAGGGCGCGCCGGCCTAGTGCATTACCTAGGTAGGGATTGTACTCACAAAATGACAACACAGTCAAACGCACATCGAATAGGAACCGCGCAGTCCCATCCGTAATGGGAACTCTGGACCTCCAACAGGTTGACGCGTTTCGAGGACTTGCCTCTTCCTCAGAGCCTTCTCCATCTGCTGGAGGACCCGGGAAGCCTCAAATCTCTGGATATTATGGAAATATTGACCTAATATAAAAAAAAATGAAGGTCGGCCTATTCAATACGCCTCACCGATAGTCCTATAATGCCTCGGTGACCAAGAGGAAGCCTTCAGGGACAGAATGGGGGGGAAGCTGGTCCTTAACCACGCTTTCTCAAGTCCTATTAGAGCAGGCTCTGGGTTTGGGGCTCAGGGAGGCAGTGAAAGGTCAGCGCTGACACCAAAAGATACCTACTGTTCATTTAGGGTGCGAAGGTCACACGGGGACCAGAGCAGAGAGCCCAGGACCACTGTGACATTAGAAGGGGGTGGGGGAGGGGGATTGGTTTTTTTTTATATTCTAGGCTAATAAATGGCTTGGTCTTGGGGCCACAGTGAGGTAGAACGCTCCTGATTGGTCTGTTTGTTGACCGAATCCAGCAATCTAACGTCTATGGTCCGGTTCCTGGCCCTGGAAGGACGTTCTCGGGAGAGGGGGGGGGGGGCAGTGGCGGTAAATGATCTCTTACCACACACGATGCGATAGGAAGAAGGGTGGGCCGCACCCCGGAGGGTAGATGAATATAATGTGTATTTATCGATCCATCGGACACACAAATCACCAGGACAGGAATACAGGACTTGTTAACGCGTTTCACACCATCTCCTGCTTCATCATTACAAAGAAAACAACAAAAGTGCGTCTGATAGAGGAGTTCCCTTTATAAAGAACACCCGTCCTGATGGGCACTCCGGAATCCTGAGGATACGCCTACTGATACAATGTAACAAAACATAGAAAACCATCGAATCAAAAGTAGTGATCTCAGAGAACAAGAAAGGAGGAAAGAAAAAAAGACATTCCTGTGCAGGGGCGGACTGAGCATTTGGAAACTCGGGCGCTGCCCGAGGGCCAGGGGTCAGTAGGGGGCCCCATGAGTTGTCAGTCTGCCCCTGTTCCTGTGCACACACATCTTTAATCCCATCTCTCTCTTCCCTTTGGGATTTGCTTTTCTTCTTCTTTTCATTTTCTTTTTGTTTTTCAATGCGTTACTTTTGATATATATATTTATTTATTTTTTATTTTCTGCTGTTTGTTTGAATATGTATGTTTTTTTTGTGATTTTTTTTGTATTTTATCCCAAGTAGATATGCATTTTTTATGTGTGTTTTTTGTTTGTACGCGATTTTTGCATATATTTGTATTTACATTTTTGATTATTTACAAATCTGGCTTCTTAGCCCGTATCTTCTTGGGATATTTACTCACTTTTATCTGTTTGTTATTCTATTTTTCATTTATAATATTTTCATTATTTTTATCCATTCTTTTTCTCTTTCTTTGTTTCTCCATTTATTCCACTTCACTTTCCTTTTTTCTTTTCCTCCTTTCTTGTTGTTCTCTGAGATCGCTACTTTTGATATGATGGTTTTATATGTTTTGTTACAATGTATCAGTAGGAGTATCCTCAGGATTCCGGAGTGCTGATCAGGACGGGTGTTCTTTATTCACTAATACCGATAGAAGAGGCACTTTTGTTGTTTTCTTTGTTATGATTAACCCCTCGCCTACCGGGCACTTCTACCCCCTTCCTGCCTACCGGGCACTTCTACCCCCTTCCTGCCCACCGGGCACTTCTACCCCCTTCCTGCCCACCGGGCACTTCTACCCCCTTCCTGCCTACCGGGCACTTCTACCCCCTTCCTGCCTACCGGGCACTTCTACCCCCTTCCTGCCCACCGGGCACTTCTACCCCCTTCCTGCCCACAGGGCACTTCTACCCCCTTCCTGCCCACAGGGCACTTCTACCCCCTTCCTGCCCACAGGACACTTCTACCCCCTTCCTGCCCACAGGACACTTCTACCCCCTTCCTGCCTACAGGGCACTTCTACCCCCTTCCTGCCTACAGGGCACTACTACCCCCTTCCTGTCTACAGGACACTTCTACCCCCTTCCTGCCTACCGGGCACTTCTACCCCCTTCCTGCCTACAGGACACTTCTACCCCCTTCCTGCCTACCAGACACTTGTACCCCCTTCCTGCCTACAGGGCACTTCTACCCCCTTCCTGTCTACCGGGCACTTCTACCCTCTTCCTGCCTACCGGGCACTTCTACCCCCTTCCTGCCCCCCGGGCACTTCTATCCCCTTCCTGCCTACTGGGCACTTCTACCCTCTTCCTGCCTACTGGGCACTTCTACCCACTTCCTGCCCACCAGACACTTCTACCCCCTTCCTGCTCACCGGGCACTTCTACCCCCTTCCTGCCCACCAGGCACTTCTACCCCCTTCCTGCCTACAGGGCACTTCTACCCCCTTCCTGCTCACCGGGCACTTCTACCCCCTTCCTGCCCACCAGGCACTTCTACCCCCTTCCTGCCCACCGGGCACTTCTACCCCCTTCCTGCCTGCCAGGCACTTCTACCCCCTTCCTGCCTACAGGGCACTTCTACCCCCTTCCTGCCTACAGGACACTTCTACTCCCTTCCTGTCTGCAGGGCACGTCTACCCCCTTCCTGCCCCCCGGGCGCTTCTACCCCCTTCCTGCCTACAGGGCACTTTCCCCCCTTCCTGCCTACCGGACACTTCTACCCCCTTCCTGCCTACCGGGCACTTCTACCCCCTTCCTGCCCACCGGGCACTTCTACCCCCTTCCTGCCTACAGGGCACTTCTACCCCCTTCCTGCCTACAGGACACTTCTACCCCCTTCCTGCCTACAGGGCACTTCTACCCCCTTCCTGCCTACAGGACACTTCTACCCCCTTCCTGCCTACAGGACACTTCTACCCCCTTCCTGCCTACAGGACACTTCTACCCCCTTCCTGCCTACAGGGCACTTCTACCCCCTTCCTGCCTACAGGGCACTTCTACCCCCTTCCTGCCTACCGGGCCCTTCTTCATCCTTCCTGCCTAGGCCAATTTTCAGCTTTCAGTGCTGTTGCAATTTGAATGATAATTGTACGGTCATGCAACACTGTACCCAAACAAAACTTGTATTATTTTTTTGAGACAGATAGAGCTTTCTTTTGGCAATATTTAATCACCTCGGGGGTTTTGATTTTTCTCTAATTAAACAAAAAAAAAAAAAAGGCTGAAAATTTTGGAAAAAAATAAAAGTTTCTTAGTTTCTGTTATACAATTTTACCCTCCGGGGTGCGGCTCACCCGTCTTCCGATTGCATGGTGTGTGGCTCACCCTTCTTCCGATTGCATGGTGTGTGGCTCACCCTTCTTCCGATTGCATGGTGTGCGGCTCACCCTTCTTCCGATTGCATGGTGTGTGGCTCACCCTTCTTCCGATTGCATGGTGTGCGGCTCACCCTTCTTCCGATTGCATCGTGTGTGGCTCACCCTTCTTCCGATTGCATGGTGTGCGGCTCACCCTTCTTCCGATTGCATGGTGTGCGGCTCACCCTTCTTCCGATTGCATGGTGTGCGGCTCACCCTTCTTCCGATTGCATGGTGTGTGGCTCACCCTTCTTCCGATTGCATGGTCGGTGGCTCACCCTTCTTCCGATTGCATGGTGTGCGGCTCACCCTTCTTCCGATTGCATGGTGTGCGGCTCACCCTTCTTCCGATTGCATGGTGTGTGGCTCACCCTTCTTCCGATTGCATGGTCGGTGGCTCACCCTTCTTCCGATTGCATGGTGTGCGGCTCACCCTTCTTCCGATTGCATGGTGTGTGGCTCACCCTTCTTCCGATTGCATGGTCGGTGGCTCACCCTTCTTCCGATTGCATGGTGTGCGGCTCACCCTTCTTCCGATTGCATGGTGTGCGGCTCACCCTTCTTCCGATTGCATGGTGTGCGGCTCACCCTTCTTCCGATTGCATGGTGTGTGGCTCACCCTTTTTCCGATTGCATGGTGTGCGGCTGACCCTTCTTCCGATTGCATGGTGTGTGGCTCACCCTTCTTCCGATTGCATGGTGTGCGGCTGACCCTTCTTCCGATTGCATGCTGTGCGGCTCACCCTTCTTCCGATTGCATGGTGTGTGGCTCACCCTTCTTCCGATTGCATGGTGTGTGGCTCACCCTTCTTCCGATTGCATGGTGTGTGGCTCACCCTTCTTCCGATTGCATGGTGTGGGGCTCACCCTTCTTCCGATTGCATGGTGTGCGGCTCACCCTTCTTCCGATTGCATGGTGTGCGGCTCACCCTTCTTCCGATTGCATGGTGTGTGGCTCACCCTTCTTCCGATTGCATGGTCGGTGGCTCACCCTTCTTCCGATTGCATGGTGTGCGGCTCACCCTTCTTCCGATTGCATGGTGTGTGGCTCACCCTTCTTCCGATTGCATGGTCGGTGGCTCACCCTTCTTCCGATTGCATGGTGTGCGGCTCACCCTTCTTCCGATTGCATGGTGTGCGGCTCACCCTTCTTCCGATTGCATGGTGTGCGGCTCACCCTTCTTCCGATTGCATGGTGTGTGGCTCACCCTTTTTCCGATTGCATGGTGTGCGGCTGACCCTTCTTCCGATTGCATGGTGTGTGGCTCACCCTTCTTCCGATTGCATGGTGTGCGGCTGACCCTTCTTCCGATTGCATGCTGTGCGGCTCACCCTTCTTCCGATTGCATGGTGTGTGGCTCACCCTTCTTCCGATTGCATGGTGTGTGGCTCACCCTTCTTCCGATTGCATGGTGTGTGGCTCACCCTTCTTCCGATTGCATGGTGTGGGGCTCACCCTTCTTCCGATTGCATGGTGTGCGGCTCACCCTTCTTCCGATTGCATGGTGTGCGGCTCACCCTTCTTCCGATTGCATGGTGTGTGGCTCACCCTTCTTCCGATTGCATGGTGTGCGGCTCACCCGTCTTCCGATTGCATGGTGTGCGGCTCACCCTTCTTCCGATTGCATGGTGTGTGGTGGAGAGCCGGCACCTGTCACAGAACGATCCGGATTGTTTTCCTGAGCCGTATTTCTCTGCTCCTTAAATGATCTCCTAGACAGGAATGCCGAGGGACTGATTCTGCTTCCAGGGATGAGCGGAGCGATCGGAGCAAACGGGATTCTGAGGTCAGTGAAATCTCGTCTTAGAAATCCTCAGATTCATGAGCCGCATTCCGCGAATTGGGAGAAAAAAATACATTTCTAGAAGTGCTTTTATTTATGTATTTATTGTTGGTTGTGGGGGGGGAGGGGGGGGGATTTCAGCTTATTCAGTTTATTGTTTGTAGTGTTCTTTGTGTTTGTAAATATTAGTGCGCCGTCTCTTTATCAGGGGGGTCCCTAAGAAGGTGCGGGGGGTGCGGCCCGCACCAATGACACCGACCGCACGGGGTGACACCGGACCCCTCTCCACAAAAAGGTAAGCTGTAAAGAAAGCCGACGATCCCCGCAGGATGGATGGGATCCGCGGATTGAGCGTAATAGATCGGAGTCTGATCCATTGTGCTGCCCAATCCGCAGATCCCATCCATCCTGCGGGGATCGTCGGAGGGGGTGACACCGAGCATTATTGGGTGACACCAACCCCTGGGGACGCCTCTGCTCTTTACATTTTTTATTTTACTTCTTTTTTTTTTTTGCACTCGTGAGAAACGTTTCGGTGTAGAGGAGCAATTTAAATCTCATCGTACCCTAAAAACCCATTTTAGTGTCGCAGCCCCACGCGCGTGTTTGACCAAAATGGTGACTTTTTGCTGAATTTAGGAGGTCTTATGTTACTGGGGGGTCTTATGTTACTGGGGAGTCTTGTTACTGGGGGGTCTTATGTTACTGGGGGGGTCTTATGTTACTGGGGGGTCTTATGTTGCTGGGGGGTCTTATGTTACTGGGGGGTCTTATGTTGCTGGGGGGTCTTATGTTACTGGGGGGTCTTATGTTGCTGGGGGGTCTTATGTTACTGGGGGGTCTTATGTTACTGGGGGGTCTTATGTTACTAGGGGGTCAGTTGTTACTGGGGAGTCTTATGTTACTAGGGGGGTCTTATGTTACTAGGGGGTCAGTTGTTACTGGGGAGTCTTATGTTGCTGG
>NW_028319718.1:12500-52500 GCF_062004578.1 Staurois parvus | reverse complement strand
TTTTTGATTTCGCAAAAGTCAACACGATCATTAAAATTTAAAAAAAATTGATTTTGTGAGAACATTCTAAAGAAAAAAAAATTCTCCATTATTTTCTTGATTTACAATCTAGATCCTTTTTAATTTTTTTTTTGGGGGGGGGAAGTGTTCACAAGAGCTAATAATGTTATGGACATATTTAAAAAAAAAAATAAAAAATCAATTTTGTGAGTACATTCTAAAGAAAAAAAAAATCTCCATTATTTTCTTGATTTAATCTAGATCCTTTTATTTTTATTTTTTTTTGGGGGGGGGGAAGTGTTCACAAGGGCTAATAATGTTATGGACATACTTAAAAAAAAATTAAAAAACAATTTTGTGTGAATATTCCAATTAAAAAAAATTCTTAATTATTTTTTTATTTACAATCTAGATCCTTTTTTAATTTTTTTTTTTTTTTTTTTGGGGTGGGAGTGTTCACGAGCTAATAATGTTATGGACATATTTAAAAAAAAATTAAAAAATCAATTTTGTGTGAACAATCTAATAAAAAAAAATTATCCATTATTTTCTTGATTTACAATCTAGATCCTTTTTTAATTTTTTTTTTTTTTTGGGGGGGGGAGGGAGTGATCACAAGAGCTAATAATGTTATGGACATATTTAAAAAAAATAAAAAATTAATTTTGTGTGAACATTCTAATTTAAAAAAAAAATTTCTCCATTATTTTCTTGATTTACAATCTAGATCCCTTTTTTATTTTTATTTTTTTTTGGGGGGGGGGGAAGTGTTCACGAGCTAATAATGTTATGGACATATTTAAAAAAAATCAAAAATAAATTTTGTGTGAACAATCTAATAAAAAAAAATTATCCATTATTTTCTTGATTTACAATCTAGATCCTTTTTTATTTTTATTTTTTTTTTGGGGGGGAAGTGTTCACACAAGCTAATAATGTTATGGACATATTTAAAAAAAATAAAAAATTTATTTTGTGTGAACATTCTAATTAAAAAAAAAAATTCTCCATTATTTTCTTGATTTACAATCTAGATCCTTTTTTATTTATTTTTTTTTTGGGGGGGGGGAAGTGTTCACACGAGCTAATAATGTTATGGACATATTTAAAAAAAATAATTTTGTGTGAACATTCTAATAAAAAAAATTTTTTTTTTCAATTTTGCTCAAGAAATTCCGTCAACTTTTGTCCCTTGTTCTGAGGTTTTTGTTTGGCGGCTCGAGGTTGTAAATGATTTATAAACCCCATCGTTTGTTCTATTTTAAAAAGTACCAAAAATTGTAATTGTCCAAAGTGCTACGCTCCTTATTTGGTGAAGATCCATAAATTAGTCGTCTTGTATATAAGTGTTTGTTCATTTTTTACTGGTCGTACCGAATGTCTATATAGCTGTAACCCCCGCGTGCCAAAAACAGAATAAAAACCCTGAAAACTAGGCCAATCGCCACTTTCTCGGCCTGCAAATTTTGGTAAAATTGGCAGCTATGCGGTAAAATTTTAAATTGCAATTTAAATGTGTATTCTTTTTTTTTTAAATAGTTACACAAAAATTCTTGTGGTTGGATTTTTTTTTTTTAAATGAGAAATAATGACAATTTATTTTTTTTTTTTTCCTTTTATTCAGAATGTGTGCACCATTCCCTTTCAAGTTTTAATTGTTTGTTCGTTTTTTACTGGTCGTACCGAATGTCTATATAGCTGTTTGTACCTGTAATGAAGTCGATGTACCCCCGCGTGCCTAAGTGTCTTGCCAAAATTAACAAAATAAAAACCCTGAAATCTAGGCCAATCGCCACTTTCTCGACCTGCAAATTTTGGTAAAATTGGCAGCTATGCGTCAAAATTTTAAATTGCAAATTAAATATGTAATCTTTTTTTTTTTTAAATAGTTACACAAAAATTCCTATCGTTGGGTTTTTTATTTGACAATGACAATTTCTTTTTTTTTTCCTTTTATTCAGAATGTGTGCACCTGAATCCCTTTCAAGTTTTAATTGTTTGTTCGTTTTTTACTGGTCGTACCGAACCGATTGCCTAAGTGTCTTGCCAAAAGTACCAGAATAAAAACCCTGAAAACTAGGCCAATCACCACTTTCTGGGCCTGCAAATTTTGGTAAAATTGGCAGCTATGCAGCACAATTTTTAAAATTCCTATCGTTGGGTTTTATATTTATTTTTTTTAAAATGAGAGATAATGACAATTTCTTTTTTTTTTTTCCTTTTATTCAGAATGTGTGCACCTGAATCCCTTTCAAGTTTTAATTGTTTGTTCGTTTTTTACTGGTTGTACCGAACGTCTATATAGCTGTACCCCCCACGTGCCTAAGTGTCTTGCCAAAAGTACCAGAATAAAAACCCAGAAAACTAGGCCAATCACCACTTTCTGGGCCTGGAAATTTTGGTAAAATTGGCAGCTATGCAGCACAATTTTTAAATTGCAAATTAAATGCGTATTTTTTTTTAAATAGTTACACAAAAATTCCTATCGTTGGGTTTTTTATTTGACAATGACAATTTCTTTTTTTTTTCCTTTTATTCAGAATGTGTGCACCTGAATCCCTTTCAAGTTTTAATTGTTTGTTCGTTTTTTACTGGTCGTACCGAACCGATTGCCTAAGTGTCTTGCCAAAAGTACCAGAATAAAAACCCTGAAAACTAGGCCAATCACCACTTTCTGGGCCTGCAAATTTTGGTAAAATTGGCAGCTATGCAGCACAATTTTTAAAATTCCTATCGTTGGGTTTTATATTTATTTTTTTTAAAATGAGAGATAATGACAATTTCTTTTTTTTTTTTCCTTTTATTCAGAATGTGTGCACCTGAATCCCTTTCAAGTTTTAATTGTTTGTTCGTTTTTTACTGGTTGTACCGAACGTCTATATAGCTGTACCCCCCACGTGCCTAAGTGTCTTGCCAAAAGTACCAGAATAAAAACCCAGAAAACTAGGCCAATCACCACTTTCTGGGCCTGGAAATTTTGGTAAAATTGGCAGCTATGCAGCACAATTTTTAAATTGCAAATTAAATGCGTATTTTTTTTTAAATAGTTGCACAAAAATTCCTATCGTTGGATTTTTTTTTTTAATGAGAGATAATGACAATTTCTTTTTTTTTCCTTTTATTCATATTGTGTGCACCTGAATCCCTTTCAAGTTTTAATTGTTTGTTCGTTTTTTACTGGTCGTACCGAATGTCTATATAGCTGTTTGTACCTGTAATGAAGTCGATGTACCCCCGCGTGCCTAAGTGTCTTGCCAAAATTAACAAACTAAAAACCCTGAAATCTAGGCCAATCGCCACTTTCTCGACCTGCAAATTTTGGTAAAATTGGCAGCTATGCGTCAAAATTTTAAATTGAAAATTAAATATGTAATCTTTTTTTATTTTTAAATAGTTACACAAAAATTCCTATCGTTGGGTTTTATATTTATTTTTTTTAAAATGAGAGATAATGCCAATTTCTTTTTTTTTTTCCTTTTATTCAGAATGTGTGCACCTGAATCCCTTTCAAGTTTTAATTGTTTGTTCGTTTTTTACTGGTCGTACCGAATGTCTATATAGCTGTTTGTACCTGTAATGAAATCGATGTACCCCCGCGTGCCTAAGTGTCTTGCCAAAAGTACCAGAATAAAAACCCTGAAAACTAGGCCAATCACCACTTTCTGGGCCTGCAAATTTTGGTAAAATTGGCAGCTATGCAGCACAATTTTTAAATTGCAAATTAAATGCGTTTTTTTTTTTTTAAATAGTTACACAAAAATTCCTATGGTTGGATTTTTTTTTTTTAATGAGAGATAATGACAATTTATTTTTTTTTTCCTTTTATTCATATTGTGTGCACCTGAATCCCTTTCAAGTTTTAATTATTTGTTCGTTTTTTACTGGTCGTACCGAATGTCTATATAGCTGTTTGTTCCTGTAATGAAGTCGATGTACCCCCGCGTGCCTAAGTGTCTTGCCAAAATTAACAAACTAAAAACCCTGAAATCTAGGCCAATCGCCGCTTTCTCGACCTGCAAATTTTGGTAAAATTGGCAGCTATGCGTCAAAATTTTAAATTGCAAATTAAATATGTAATCTTTTTTTATTTTTAAATAGTTACACAAAAATTCCTATCGTTGGGTTTTATATTTATTTTTTTTTAAATGAGAGATAATGCCAATTTCTTTTTTTTTTTCCTTTTATTCAGAATGTGTGCACCTGAATCCCTTTCAAGTTTTAATTGTTTGTTCGTTTTTTACTGGTCGTACCGAATGTCTATATAGCTGTTTGTACCTGTAATGAAATCGATGTACCCCCGCGTGCCTAAGTGTCTTGCCAAAATTAACAAAATAAAAACCCTGAAAACTAGGCCAATCACCACTTTCTGGGCCTGCAAATTTTGGTAAAATTGGCAGCTATGCAGCACAATTTTTAAATTGCAAATTAAATGCGTTTTTTTTTTTTTTAAATAGTTACACAAAAATTCTTGTGGTTGGATTTTTTTTTTTTAAATGAGAAATAATGACAATTTCTTTTTTTTTTTTCCTTTTATTCAGAATGTGTGCACCTGAATCCCTTTCAAGTTTTAATTGTTTGTTCGTTTTTTACTGGTCGTTCCAAACCGCGTGCCTAAGTGTCTTGGCAAAAGTACCAGAATAAAAACCCTGAAAACTAGGCCAATCACCACTTTCTCGGCCTGCAAATTTTGGTAAAATTGGCAGCTATGCAGCACAATTTTTAAATTGCAAATTAAATGCGTTTTTTTTTTTAAATAGTTACACAAAAATTCCTATGGTTGGATTTTTTTTTTTAATGAGAGATAATGACAATTTATTTTTTTTTTCCTTTTATTCATATTGTGTGCACCTGAATCCCTTTCAAGTTTTAATTATTTGTTCGTTTTTTACTGGTCGTACCGAATGTCTATATAGCTGTTTGTTCCTGTAATGAAGTCGATGTACCCCCGCGTGCCTAAGTGTCTTGCCAAAATTAACAAAATAAAAACCCTGAAATCTAGGCCAATCGCCGCTTTCTCGACCTGCAAATTTTGGTAAAATTGGCAGCTATGCGTCAAAATTTTAAATTGCAAATTAAATATGTAATCTTTTTTTTTTCTTAAATAGTTACACAAAAATTCCTATCGTTGTGTTTTTTATTTATTTTTTTTAAAATGAGAGATAATGACAATTTCTTTTTTTTTTTCCTTTTATTCAGAATGTGTGCACCTGAATCCCTTTCAAGTTTTAATTGTTTGTTCGTTTTTTACTGGTCGTACCGAACCGATTACCTAAGTGTCTTGGCAAAAGTACCAGAATAAAAACCCTGAAAACCAGGCCAATCACCACTTTCGCGGCCTGCAAATTTTGGTAAAATTTTTTTAAATAGTTGCACAAAAATTCCTATAATTGGATTTTTTTTTTTTTAATGAGAGATAATGACAATTTCTTTTTTTTCCTTTTATTCAGAATGTGTGCACCTGAATCCCTTTCAAGTTTTAATTTCTGATGTATTTAAATAAGAATACCCAAGATATATTTACAGAAGAAATATGAGTCTTTTATTCCCTTTTTTTTATTCTGTAGCATATGTTTTGTACCTAGTATATTTTAAAAATGTATTTTCTACGGAGTCATTTGAAAAATTCCTAAAAAGGAAGCGGTCACAGGGATCTCATCGCGCTCAGTCGTTTTGGGGGAAATTATGCTCCAAAATGCAGCACAGATTAAATAAATTTATGTTCACAATGTGGGCGGCCATGCAGGCCTAATTCTTTAGCATCTATTTCGTTTTTTAATTTTATTATAGTCAATAATAAGTGCAATACCCACTCTGGGATATTCTGAATAAGGAGAGTTTAAAACATTTTACTGGTCTTTAAAAAAAAAAAAAAAAAAGCAGCAGGTATTTTTGGGAAAAATTTATAAGAAAATAAAACAACTCATTTAATTAAATTAATTTTAAAATGTTGGAAGAACATCTTTTAGCACGCCGTCACTGGCGTTATATATATATATAAAAAAAAGTGTATGTATTTAATTTTCATATATATATTTTTTTGCATTGATGCTAATGTGTCTTTTATGTCAAATATTTTCACCGAGCCAGCAGGACCCTCGAGGAGCGAACTAATACTTTTAAAAAAAATGTTACCTTAAAAAAAAAAAAAAAAAAAGGAGCAGTTATTTTTGGGAAAAGTTTAAGCTTCCTGTGTAAAATATAAAAATTAAATGAATTTAATTGAATTAATTTTAAAATTTTGGGAGAAAATCGTTCAGCATGCCATCACTCGAGCTATACTGAAAAACATTTCTTTTATTTTTATATATAATTTTTGTACATTGATACTAATGTGTTTTTTTATATCCAATATTTTCACCTAGCAAGTGGGGCCCTTGAGGAGAGATCTGATACTTTTTAAAAAAAAAATAAATTTGAAAAAGCAGTTTGTTTTGGGAAATGTTTAAGCTTCCTGTACAAAAAAAATAATTAATTTATTCAAATTTTGAAATGTTGGGAGAACATTTATCAACACGCCATATAGAAAAAAAAGTGTATGTATGTAATTTATATATATATATATATATATATATATATATATATATATATATATATAATTTTTTTTTTTGCACTGATACTAATCAATTATTTTCTCCCACCTACTGGGGTCCTCAAGGAGCGATATGAAAATGTAAAAAAAAAACAATAAGAACAGCTTTTTGTGTTTTATTTTAATATATATTTGTTGTACATTGATACTAATGTGTTTTATATCCAATATTTTCACCTAGCAAGTGGGGCCCTTGAGGAGAGATTTGATTTTTTTTTTTTTAATTTTGAAAAAGCAGTTGGTTTTGGGAAATGTTTAAGCTTCCTGTAAAGAAAAAAAAAAAAAGAAAAATGTATTTATTAAAATTTTTAATTCAATTTTTGTATTAAAAGGATCGATTTGAAAATGTAAAAGAAAAAAAAAACAAAAACAAAAACAAGAACAGCATTTTGGGGAAAAGTTTAAGCTTCCTGTAAAAAAAAAAAAAAAAAAAGAAAAATGTATTTATTAAAATTTTTAATTCAATTTTTGTATTAAAAGGATCGATCTGAAAATGTAAAAGAAAAAAAAAAAACAAAACAAAAAACAAAAACAAGAACAGCATTTTGGGGAAAAGTTTAAGCTTCCTGTAAAAAAAAAAAAAAAGAAAAATTTATTTATTAAAATTTTAAAATTTTTAATTACATTTTTGTATTAAAAGGATCGATCTGAAAATTAAAAAAAAAAAGTAAAAAAAAAAACAAAACAAAAAACAAAAACAAGAACAGCATTTTGGGGAAAAGTTTAAGCTTCCTGTAAAAAAAAAAAAAAAAAAAAAAAAATTTATTAAAATTTTAAAATTTTTAATTACATTTTTGTATTAAAAGGATCGATCTGAAAATTTTAAAAAAAAAGTAAAAAAAAAAACAAAACAAAAAACAAACAAAAACAAGAACAGCGTTTTGGGGAAAAGTTTAAGCTTCCTGTTTAAAAAAAAATAAATAAATAAAATTACTTTTAATTAAATTTTAAATGTTGGGGGGACATCTTTCAGTACATCATCATTGGAGCTATATTATTTATCTATTTATTACAGGCATCATCAATTTCCGAATAGAAAAAGTGAGTTTTTATATATAATATTTTTTTTTTACATTGCTACTAATGTGTCTTTTATATCAAATTGTCACCTAGCCAGTGCGGCCCTTGAGGAGAAATCTGATACTTTTTCCCATTCATTTAAATCTTTTATCTGGGGTATTATTTTAAAATGTACAAAAGCAAAAGGGGCCAGTAAATACACAGGTTACAATCTATACATGAAAAAAAAAAAAATACAGGTATGCCCCTATGTCCTATTTACACAATTCTGAAAAAAAAAACAAAAAAAAACAGCGGAGATAAAAAAATTATTATTATTATTATATATATATTATATTATATATATAATAATAAATAAAAAATGAATTGTCTTGTTTTTTTTTTTTTTTTAAATTAAAATTAAAATTTTTTTTAAATTAAAATGGATGATTGTCACTATTTTATGTCATTATTGTCTAATAAATGAATCGTTTGAATCTTGTTACTTAATATCTTTGCAAATCGTGCGTTTCGTATTCGGAAGGCGATCTGACTTTAAAAATAAAATATTATTCTGAGCGGTCGAACAAGCGGAAAGATGATTGGCGCTTAAACTGAGCATTTAAATTTCAACGTGTATTTTCTATAAATAATTGAATCAGAATTATTAAAAAAAAAAAAAAAAAAACTCGGATCCAGCAAGTGCGAGCCGTGACCCCCACACCAGTCTAAACAGATGACTTTTTGTTCATGAAGTTTTCATACAACAGCTTCACATTAATCAGAACTGATAAAAAATAAAAAAAAATACCATTTATATCCAGTGCTTATAACACTTAGGGAAAAAAAAAATAACATCTGCGAGTGTATTTTCTATACAAGCAAAATCAAGTTTCAAATGAAAGAACAGTCATTTTGTTCTTTGCCAGCCCGTGTAATGCGTTTTTTTTTTATTATTATTATTATTCTGGTCGTAAAAAAAAAAAAAAAAAAAAAAAAAAAAAAAATGAACTGCTAAATTAAATCTTTTCTACGCTTAAAATAATTATGTCATGTACAAAGCTGGCACTACAACGATCTAAAAAAAAAAAAAAAAAAAAAAAAAAAAAAATGAACTGCTAAATTAAATCTTTTCTACGCTTAAAATAATTATGTCATGTACAAAGCTGGCACTACAACGATCTAAAAAAAAAAAAAAAAAAAAAAAAAAAAAATGAACTGCTAAATTAAATCTTTTCTACGCTTAAAATAATTATGTCATGTACAAAGCCGGCACTACAACGATCTAAAAAAAAAAAAAAAAAAAAAAAAAAAAATTAAATGTACTTTTAACATATTTAACATATACCACTATACTATTTTTTAATAAATATCGAATCCAGTTACAAGAAGGGATTGCACATTATAGGTGTGGTGAACTCTCCTGTACGAAATGACATGTTCTATTAAAAAAAATGGATATTTAAAAAAAAAAAATAATAAAAAAAATAAAAAATACAATATTATTTTTATATGCAGTTTGAAATATTAATTGAGGATTTGACATTTACGGGGCGCATTTACATGCTATTTTAGTTACTAAAAATTGTTGGGGTCCATTTAAAAAAAAAAAAAAAAAAAAATTGTTTTTAATCATGAATTTAGAATTTATTAAATCTGTTCTTTCATGACCAATTTTTTTTTTTAATTTTTTTTATTTTTTAGGCAGTCTCTCACTCGGCGGTGATTCTCAGGTTCTGGATCAATTCTAGACTACGATATTAATATTTAAATATCAATTACAGCCAATAAAAGGGTCTCTAGAGTGTTCCCTCTGTAAACTCGTTACCTGAATACAACATCTGGGAAAGACATAAATTCCTAGAAATGTTTCCAATTTTTTGTAATATGCGCTGAAATGTACATACAATATAGCAATTTGAGTTTATGGTCACATTCTACATTTTACATGCGATCTTGGCAAGAAAATGACGAGGGCTTCGGAAAAAAAAAATTAAAAATTGAAAAAAAAAAAATAATAATAATTTTTTCCCCTAACCAACTTTTCTTGAAATTTTGGGATTCCTAAAGAGGAAAAATCGAAGTAAAAACGAGTCTGAAGGACAGGCGACGAGGCCTCCTCCTCCCCGACCTGCCGCCACGATCTGCCACTGGAGTCCCCCCAAAATTCCACCGCAAGTATCGACGTTCTGAAAAGTCAAAAACTGCGCGGGTCTAAGGCGGGGTTCACATCTAGGCGGGGGAGGGGGAGGGGGGTGGAGCATTTTCATGCCTGTGAATTTTTTGCGACACCGCGCCAAACCAGAACTAAAAACGCATTTTTGAGGCGGTTCAATTGACGTCTGTAGAGCCCAAAAATGCGCCGTGCGCCACGCTCTGCGAAAGTACGGGGGCCGTCACTCAGAATGAATGCCCCTCCCCCATAGTGCGTTTTCAGTTGCGTGATTTAGCGCGGTGTGATTTTCCCGTGGCTGCAGGAACCTTCTTCCTGCCTGAAAACACGGGCGTGGAACGGGCAGCCCACTGAACGGGCAGCTGGGCCAGCACAAACGTGACTCGCCGAGCCGCGTAGATGTGAACCGAGCCTTAGTGAGACTTGTGGAAGATGGAAAGCTGCGCCCCCTACCTGGGAGCACCGGGAACTGCTGGTGCTCCAGAGGTGGACCTCAGGTGGGGGGAGGTAAATGTTGGCTGATAATGAAGAATTGGTTCAGATTTGGGTTTTTTTTTTTTACCTAAATATTAAGTGTTATTTCACATCTTCTAAGGGGCCACATTTTATGTAATGGGGGGGTGAGGGCCCAGCGTGGGTCTCGGGGGGAGTTTCTTGGCCATTTAACTGCACCAAAAAGCCTCAGTAGGCCCAAGAATTCGAAAGAGACTCAACATTTATTTTTCTTAATGAGAAGTTGATTAGAGAAGATGGTGGCCCTCAAACCCCCCACTGGGGCCCTCATCCACTAACAGATTGATGACCACAGGCCTAAAACTTGATAGTCTTCCATTTTATTGGGGGGGGGGAAGTTGATTAGAGAAGATGGTGGCCTTCAAACCCCTCTACTAAGGTCACCATGTACTAAAAAACTGATGACCACAGGTCTAAAATTTGATTAGAGAAGATGGTGGCCCTCAAACCCCCCACTGGGGCCAACATCCACTAACAGACTGATGACCACAGGCCTAAAATTCGATAGTCTTCCATTTTTTGGGGGGGGGAGTTGATTAGAGAAGATGGTGGCCTTCAAACCCCCCACTGGGACCAACATCTACTAACAGATTGATGACCACAGGCCTAAAATTTGATAGTCTTCTATTTTTTGGGGGGGGAAGTTGATTAGAGAAGCTGGTGGCCCTCAAACCCCCCT
This sequence comes from Staurois parvus, assembly GCF_062004578.1. NCBI lineage: Eukaryota > Metazoa > Chordata > Amphibia > Anura > Ranidae > Staurois > Staurois parvus. The sequence continues at coordinate 41,547 of NW_028319718.1, read as the reverse complement.
ATTAAGGTCACCATGCACTAAAAGACTGATGACCACAAGCCTCAAATTTGATTAGAGAAGCTGTTGGCCCTCAAACCCCCCACTGGGGCCAACATCCACTAACAGACTGATGACCACAGGCCTAAAATTCGATAGTCTATTTTTTTTTTTGGAAGTTGAGTAGAGAGGTTGGTGGCCCTCCAGCCCCTCTACTAAGGTCACCATGCACTACGAGACTGACGACCACGGCCTAAAATTTGATTAGAGAAGCTGTTGGCCCTCAAACCCCCCACTGGGGCCAACATCCACTAACAGATTGATGACCACAGACCTAAAATTTGATAGTCTTCCATTTTTTTGGGGGTGAGTTGATTAGAGAAGATGGTGGCCTTCAAACCCCCCACTGGGGCCAACATCTACTAACAGACTGATGACCACAGGCCTTAAATTCGAAAGTCTTCTCTTTTTTTGTGGAAGTTGAGTAGAGAAGCTGGTGGCCCTCAAACCCCCCACTGGGGCCAATATCCACTAACAGATTGATGACCACAGGCCTAAAATTTGATAGTCTTCTATTTTTTGGGGGGGAAGTTGATTAGAGAGGTTGGTGGCCCTCAAACCCCCCACTGGGGCCAACATCTACTAACAGACTGATGACCACAGGCCTAAAATTCGATAGTCTTTTATTTTTTTTTTGGACGTTGAGTAGAGAGGTTGGTGGCCCTCAAACCCCCCACTGGGGCCAATATCCACTAACAGATTGACGACCACAGGCCTAAAATTTGATAGTCTTCTATTTTTTTTTGGAAGTTGAGTAGAGAGGTTGGTGGCCCTCAAACTCCCCTACTAAGGTCACCATGCACTAAAAGTGTGACGACCACAGGTCTAAAATTCGATAGTCTTCTCTTTTTTTTTGGAAGTTGAGTAGAGAAGCTGGTGGCCCTCAAACCCCACTTGGGGCCAACATCTACTTACAGATTGATGTCCACAAGCCTCAAATTCATCCACTAAAAAGTCGATGTCCGAAGCACGAACATTTCTCGACACAACCTGAACATTTTCTCTATTGTCTGAAAGCTTAATTCTCTTAATCGATATATTTAAATATTCGCCCCCCCCTCCTCCCCTCCCCCCCTTTTTTTATCTTCACCAGATGTCTCAATAACCCGAGACAGGGCCTGACCGAGGCGAGGGGTGAAGGAATTTTAGGGTGACTAAATGATGCCAGGTGTGGGACTGCAGCTGGGACCCCCTTGGCATTCTGGAATGAAGAGATTCAGATCAGTGAACATCGAACGGGTCAACGGGGGAGGGGCACCACCCACCTAATATATCATGGCAATAAAAAAACAAAAAATAAAACACACAAAACAACATGTCTTCCTCTAAGACTTCCCCAGTAACTCAGCCACGCCCATCCGTCCACCCTGGCGGCCATGTTTAGCTTCATCGCACGGTTTCCTGAGCGCTCCGTCAGTTCTCTGGAAAGCAGGATTGTGCAGGAACAGCGAGACGGGACCACAGAAGTCCCAAAGTCCAGAAAAAACAAAAAAATAATAAAATTCCAGGAGATTGTCTAAGACTTTTTTTTTTTTCCTTTAAGACATAAACTGCCCGGGATTAGGAATTCGATGTTTGGCACGTTGGAAGGTCAAAAACCCCCCAAAAACTCCTCCATGGACTTGGAGGGCAGAAGGTCCAACCTGGAGGGCAGAAGGTCCAATGAAGGTTCCACAGAGAGATGAGTGCAGGAGGAGTCCATGTCTGGATTCACAATCCCGGGGAGGGGAGGGGTTCAGCATAAAACACATTCACAACGTGTTGGCCGGCACATACCTGAGTGAGAATGTTTATACCCCGACGACTACCCCGACGACTACCCCGACGACTACCCCGAGTAACTCAAAAAAAAAAAAACAAAATCAGCATTCAAAGGAAGGAAAAAAAAAACAAAAACACACGAAATGTAAGACTTGTAAAGGTTCCTCTCAGTTCAAGTCCCGAAGTCTCTCGGTTTACTCAAAATTTAAAAAAAAAAAAACTAGGGGGGCGGGGGTTGGGGCGGGGGATGGGGTGGGGTGGGGGGGGGAGGAGTCATTCCATCTCACACATGAAGAAATATTTAAGACCTTTTCCGCTGGCGGGATTGTGGAAACCGCGGACGCATGCAGGCTCTTCCCAAAAATTCCAAGAAAGTCCGAAGAGCGCGTTCTCCTCGGCGGTTCCTCAACAACAATTTTTTTGAAATTTTTTGAAAAAAAAATTTATTTTTTTTTTCAGTTGGCACCCACAGCCTCGTTGGCTTCGTTTTCGCTGCTATAGTCCGATTTGGGCTCCTCGTCGTATTCGTCGTACATCTCCATCTCGTCCTCGCCGTTCATCAGGTCGTTGGCGCTGTCCATCTTCATGCCGTAGGTGCTCTGGATGACGGGGATGCTGGGCTCGGGGCTGGCCGAAGTACTGGAGCAGTCCGAGGTCATCTGTGGGGACGGGGTGGTGTTGGCCATGCTGATCGCGCCCGGGTACACCACCGCCGCCGCCGCCGCGTTCATGGGGATCTGGGGCTGTTGCCTAAAGGAGGACAAAAAAAAAAAAAAAGAACGACAGGAAAAGTCAGCGAACGAATCGGAGGGAACATCGCGGTCAGGCGAGGAAAAAACGGGACAAAAATACGGGTCAGCTGGCGCTAAATTCTGGTGCGTGGAGGCGGCGATATAAATGTATTTCTCATTGGACACGCCCCTAATTATTAATGCACGTTAAAGTGATACTAAAGGAAAAAAAAATAACACACCTCATAATTATTTATTAAAAAAAAAATCTCATATATGGGCAAGATCAATAAATAAATGAAAAAAATATGAAAAAAAACGTATTTATAAAAAAATGTATTTATTAAGTATGACATGTTTGAAATGAAAAATAACTTACGCGCTACTAAGGATCAAAATTCATATATAGCTGCTATAACATGAAACCCTATCTCATATATGGGCAAGATCAATAAATAAACAAAATTAAAAAAAATAAATAAACCAAAATTAAAAAAAAAAAAAAAAAATAAACCAAAATTAAAAAAAATTTTTAAAAAAGAAAAAAATATGAAAAAAGTATTTATTAAGTATAACATGAAAAAAATGAAGAAAAAAAATGAAAAAACAAATATGAAAAAAAAAACTGTATTTATTAAGTATGACATGAAAAAAAAAAAAAAAAAAAAAAGAAAAAAAAACGTATTTATTATGACATGTTCGAAATGAAAAATAACTTACGTGCTACTAACGATCAAAATTCATATATAGCTGATATATATATATATATGAAAAAAAAATATGAAAAAACAAATATGAAAAAAAAAAACTATTTATTAAGTATGACATGAAAAAAAAAAAAAAAAATGAAAAAAAAAACGTATTTATTATGACATGTTTGAAATGAAAAATAACTTACGTGCTACTAACGATCAAAATTCATATATAGCTGATATATATATATATGAAAAAAAAAATATGAAAAAACAAATATGAAAAAAAAAAACTATTTATTAAGTATGACATGAAAAAAAAAAAAAAAATGAAAAAAAAAACTTATTTATTATGACATGTTTGAAATGAAAAATAACTTACGTGCTACTAACGATCAAAATTCATATATAGCTGATATATATATATATGAAAAAAAAAATATGAAAAAACAAATATGAAAAAAAAAAACTATTAAGTATGACATGAAAAAAAAAAAAAATGAAAAAAAAAACTTATTTATTATGACATGTTTGAAATGAAAAATAACTTACGTGCTACTAACGATCAAAATTCATATATAGCTGATATATATATATATGAAAAAAAAATATGAAAAAACAAATATGAAAAAAAAAACTATTAAGTATGACATGAAAAAAAAAAAAAAAAAATGAAAAAAAACTTATTTATTATGACATGTTTGAAATGAAAAATAACTTACGTGCTACTAACGATCAAAATTCATATATAGCTGATATATATATATATGAAAAAAAATATGAAAAAACAAATATGAAAAAAAAAACTATTAAGTATGACATGAAAAAAAAAAAAAAAAAAAAAAGAAAAAAAAACGTATTTATTATGACATGTTCGAAATGAAAAATAACTTACGTGCTACTAACGATCAAAATTCATATATAGCTGATATATATATATATATGAAAAAAAAATATGAAAAAACAAATATGAAAAAAAAAAACTATTTATTAAGTATGACATGAAAAAAAAAAAAAAAAATGAAAAAAAAAACTTATTTATTATGACATGTTCGAAATGAAAAATAACTTACGTGCTACTAACGATCAAAATTCATATATAGCTGATATATATATATATGAAAAAAAAATATGAAAAAACAAATATGAAAAAAAAAAACTATTTATTAAGTATGACATGAAAAAAAAAAAAAAAATGAAAAAAAAAACTTATTTATTATGACATGTTTGAAATGAAAAATAACTTACGTGCTACTAACGATCAAAATTCATATATAGCTGATATATATATATATATGAAAAAAAAATATGAAAAAACAAATATGAAAAAAAAACAACTATTTATTAAGTATGACATGAAAAAAAAAAAAAAATGAAAAAAAACTTATTTATTATGACATGTTTGAAATGAAAAATAACTTACGTGCTACTAACGATCAAAATTCATATATAGCTGATATATATATATATGAAAAAAAAAATGAAAAAACAAATATGAAAAAAAAAAACTATTTATTAAGTATGACATGAAAAAAAAAAAAAAATGAAAAAAAAAACTTATTTATTATGACATGTTTGAAATGAAAAATAACTTACGTGCTACTAACGATCAAAATTCATATATAGCTGATATATATATATATGAAAAAAAAATATGAAAAAACAAATATGAAAAAAAAAACTATTAAGTATGACATGAAAAAAAAAAAAAAAAAAATGAAAAAAAACGTATTTATTATGACATGTTTGAAATGAAAAATAACTTACGTGCTACTAACGATCAAAATTCATATATAGCTGATATATATATATATATATATATATGAAAAAAAAAATGAAAAAACAAATATGAAAAAAAACCATATTTATTAAGTATGACATGTTTGAAATGAAAAATAACTTACGCGATCAAAATTCAAGTGCATCAAAAAATATGTGAATATAACCCAAATACATATATAGCTGCTATAACACAAAACCCGATCTCATATATGGGCAAGATCAATACATAAATGAAATTTTTTTTTTTAAAAAAAAAAAGAAAAATAAAATGAAAAAAAAATGAAAAAAAATGAAAAAACGTATTTATAAAAAAAACGCAAGATCAATAAATAAATGAATAAAATTTAAAAAATGAAAGAAAAAAAAAGTATTTATAAAAAAACATATTTATTAAGTATGACATGTTTGAAAAGAAATGAAAAATAACTTACGTGCTGCTATGGATCAAAATACAAGTGCATCTCATATATGGGCAAGATCAATAAATACAGTAAATGAAAAAAAATTTAAAAAAATAAATAAAATAATGGAAAAACTTATTTATAAAAAAATGTATTTATTAAGTTTTTTAATTTTTTTTTTCATTTATTTGTTGATCTTGCCCATATTTGAGATCAGGTTTTGTGTTATAGCAGCTATATATATATATTTGGGTTATATTCACATATTTTTTAGCTGCACTTGAATTTTGATCCATAGTTGCGTGTAAGTTATTTTTCATTTAATTTCAAACAAGTCATACTTAATAAATACGTTTTTTATAAATAAGTTTTTTTAATTTTTTCCATTTTTTTTTCATTTTTTTTTTTTCCATTTATTTGTTGATCTTGCCCATATATCAGATAGCGTTTCATGTTATAGCAGCTATATATACAGTGGGGATGGAAAGTTTGGGCCCCCCAGCTACAAATGTGTATTAATGTGCATAAAGAAGCCAAGGAAAGATGGAAAAATCTCCAAAAGGCATCAAATTACAGATTAGACATTCTTATAATATGTCAACAAAAGTTAGATTTTATTTCCATCATTTACACTTTCAAAATAACAGAAAACAAAAAAATGGCGTCTGCAAAAGTTTGGGCCCCCTGCAGAGTTAATATCTTGTACGGCCCCCTTTGGCAAGTATCACGGCTTGTAAACACTTTTTGTAGCCAGCCAAGAGTCTTTCAGTTCTTGTTTGAGGTATCTTTGCCCATTCTTCCTTACAAAAGTCTTCCAGTTCTTTGAGATTTCTGGGCTGTCTGTCACGCACGGCTCTTTTAAGGTCTATCCATAGATTTTCAATGATGTTGAGGTCAGGAGATTGTGAAGGCCATGGCAAAACCTTCAGTTTACGCCTCTTGATGTAATCCCCCGTGGATTTCCAGGTGTGTTTAGGATCATTATCCATTTGTAGAAGCCATCCTCTCTTTAACTTCAGCTTTTTCACAGATGGCATCAAGTTACCATCCAAAATTTGCTGAAATTTTATTGAATCCATTTTTCCTTCTACTCGTGAGATGTTCCCTGTGCCACTGGCTGCAACACAACCCCAAAGCATGATTGATCCAACCCCATGCTTCACAGTTGGACAGAGGTTCTTTTCATTAAATTCTGTGCCCCTTCTTCTCCAAACGTACCTTTGCTCATTCCGACCAAAAAGTTCAATTTTAACCTCATCGGTCCACAGAACTTGTTTCCCAAATGCATCAGGCTTGTCTATATGTTCATTTGCAAAGTTCAAACGATGATTTTTGTGGTGAGGACGTAGAAGAGGTTTTCTTCTGATGACTCTTCCATGAAGCCCATATTTGTACAAGTATCTCTTTATAGTGGAATAGTGACCACAACTCCAGTGTCTGCCAGATCTTTCTGGAGGGATCGTGCAGTCAAACGTGGGTTTTGAATTGTTTTTCTGACAATCCTGCGAGCTGTTCTGTCTGATATTTTTCTTGGTCTTCCAGATTTTGCTTTAACTTCCACTGTTCCTGATGACTGCCATTTCTTAATGACATTCCGAACAGAGGATATTGACATCTGAAAACGCTTTGCTATCTTCTTATAGCCTTCTCCAGCTTTGTGAGCGTCAACTATTTTCAGTTTCAGTTTTCTAGACAACTGCTTAGAAGAACCCATGGTGCTGATTGTTGGGGCAAGGTCAGATGAGTCGGGGCATTTAAAACCTTTGAGACTGACATCACCTGGTCTTCCCAGACGATGATTGAGAACAATCCATGACACTGGCAGGTCTCAGCTTGGCAAAGGGGGCAGTGCATGCTATAAATTCTGCAGGGGGCCCAAACTTTTGCAGACGCCATTTTTTTGTTTTCTGTTATTTTGAAAGTGTAAATGATGGAAATAAAATCTAACTTTTGTTGACATATTATAAGAATGTCTAATCTGTAATTTGATGCCTTTTGGAGATTTTTCCATCTTTCCTTGGCTTCTTTATGCACATTAATACAAATTTTTAGCTGGGGTGCCCAAACTTTCCATCCCCACTGTATATATATTTGGGTGTTTATATTCACATATTTTTTAGCTGCACTTGAATTCTGATCCTTAGTAGCACTTAAGTTATTTTTCATTTCATTTCCAACACGTCATACTTAATAAATACGTTTTTTTTAATAAAATTCCTCCTCCATTATGCCTCCTAGTGACCCCCAACATCTCCGTGAAGCGCCCTGATTTATGGTTTGCTCACCCCACGGTGAAGAATTGCCTCATCTCCTGTCTCCTCGACCTCATCAGCTGTTTGTACTCTCCAATACGGAGCTTCTTGCCGTCCACGATACACGTGCGCTTGGGCCGGGGCTTGTACTTGTAGTTGGGATACTTCTCTAGGTGGATCTTGCTGAGGCGAGCTTGTTCTTCGTAGTATGGCTGCTTCTCTTGGTTGGACATGGCTTTCCAGCGGGAACCTACAAGGTCAAGAAATGGATGTCAATCGCCTTAAAATGCCAAAAGGTGCAAGTTCAGCCGCAAGCGCCAATGATGGAGCAAAGTGCCATGAAGATGGGACCTACAAGGCCAAGACATCGAAGTCAACTGCAGAGCCTTAGAATGCCAAAAGGTGCAACCTCAGCTACAATGATGGAACATGAGGGCAACATTCCATGAAGATGGGACCTACAAGGCCAAGACATCAAAGTCAACTGCAGAGCCTTAAAATGCCAAAAGGTGCAAGTTCAGCCGCAAGCGCCAATGATGGAACATGAGGGCAACGTACCATGAAGATGGGACCTACAATGCCAAGACATCTAAGTCAACAGCAGAGCATTAATATACCAAAGGTGCAAGTTCAGCCGCAATGGTGGAACATGAGGAGAAAGTGCCATGAAGATGGGACCTACAAGACCAAGACATCGAAGTCAACTGCAGAGCCTTGAAATGCCAAAAGGTGCAAGCTCAGCTGCAAGAGCCAATGATGGAACATCAGGAGAAAGTACCATGAAGATGGGACCTACATGGCCAAGACATCTACGTCAACTGCAGAGCCTTAGAATGCCAAAAGGTGCAACCTCAGCTACAATGATGGAACATGAGGGTAACATACCATGAAGATGGAACCTACAAGGCCAAGACATCGAAGTCAACTGCAGAGCCTTAGAATGCCAAAAGGTGCAAGCTCAGCCGCAAGAGCCAATGATGGAACATGAGGACAACGTACCATGAAGATGGGACCTACCATGCCAAGACATCTAAGTCAACAGCAGAGCATTAATATACCAAAGGTGCAAGTTCAGCCGCAATGGTGGAACATGAGGAGAAAGTGCCATGAAGATGGAACCTACAAGGCCAAGACATCGAAGTCAACTGCAGAGCCTTAAAATGCCAAAAGGTGCAAGTTCAGCCGCAAGCGCCAATGATGGAACATGAGGGCAACGTACCATGAAGATGGGACCTACCATGCCAAGACATCTAAGTCAACAGCAGAGCATTAATATACCAAAGGTGCAAGTTCAGCCGCAATGGTGGAACATGAGGAGAAAGTGCCATGAAGATGGGACCTACAAGGCCAAGACATCTACGTCAATGGCAGAGCCTTAAAATGCCAAAGGTGCAACCTCAGCTACAATGATGGAACATCAGGAGAAAGTACCATGAAGATGGGACCTACATGGCCAAGACATCGAAGTCAACTGCAGAGCCTTAGAATGCCAAAAGGTGCAACCTCAGCTACAATGATGGAACATGAGGGTAACATTCCATGAAGATGGGACCTACAAGGCCAAGACATCGAAGTCAACTGCAGAGCCTTAGAATGCCAAAAGGTGCAAGCTCAGCTGCAAGAGCCAATGATGGAACATGAGGACAACGTACCATGAAGATGGGACCTACCATGCCAAGAAATGGATGTCAATTGCCTTAAAATGCCAAAGGTGCAACCTCAGCCGCAAGGGCCAATGATGGAACATGAGAACGAGGTGACATGGAACCCACCATGCCAGGACACTTATCGATGTCGGCTGCCGAGCCTTTACATACTATAGGCGCACCGTGAGCTGAAGGTGGTAACCATGGAACATGAGAATGGCGCGCCATGGCCAGGAAGGAGCTGAAGTTCCTCCACATCTCCCATACATCGCCCTCCCCCAACAGATCGACTTGAGATAATTTTCTGTACGGCGACTTCAAAAAGGTGCGCCGTTCTAGAATCTCAACCGCAACAACCAACCACAGGTGTCAAAACAAGAACGGAGGCCCGCCCCCTCCCCAGACACAAGAACAAACACCCCCTACTGGCCGGCGTTCAATAAAGCTTTATTATTCCAGGTGGGTACGACCCTCCTCCAGAGGCGGGGCTGATGGGGAGTTACAATAAAGTTTGGTGTATTGAACGCCGATCAGCAGACGGTACGATCTGCGTTTGTATTGGTGGCCCAATTTTGGCTTCGCTGATGAAGCCAGGGGCCCTTTCTCATAGACGGATCTCATGGGACCGCGGGGCCACGGCACAGCCGCCTTCTTCTCACGAGGTATCAGTACATGGATTATGTATGTCTCGTATTACACGCCAATTCTAGATCCTATGAAAAGACGAGAGCCCAAGGTTCCGTATGTCGATGTCTATTCTACGTCTGTGCCACAGGAAGGAAGGACGATCGTATTTGTTGTTGGGGGATGGTGGAGGACGCCAACATATCGATTTCCTTCTGTTGACGGTAACAAACGGCGAACACGTGAAAAGCCCCATTAGATCAAAGCTTCGCCTTTTGTTTCCTCCCTCCATGTTGGAAGTGAAATGATTCCCATTACCGATCAGACGACTCCGCAGACGAATGGCAATCGACTTTCTGCTTTTATCATGGAAATCTCCTCTTGGCGTGCAGATGAGCCCAAGGCTACAGAAATTAGCAACTTTCTATGATATAAACACGGAACACGCTTGCCACCTGCGACCTTGAGCGAGTCTGGCGGTGAATGGATGCGTACAGCTGAGAGCGCTCCGTAATTGACGGGTGAATAGGCCGCGCCCCGCTGGAAATGGCGCACACGGTGCCAAGGGTAAGGCCGACATGTTCAATTGTGTGCCGAAAGAACACGGCTGGAATCGAATACAGGAACACAAAATACCCGACACGTATGGGATTGACACGTGGCAGCGCAAAATACCCGTGTATGGGATGAACACGCGGGAACACAAAATACCCGACACGTATGGGATGAACATGCAGGAACGCAAAATACCCGACACGTATGGGATCGACATGTGGAACCACAAAATACCCGACATGTATGGGATGAACACGCGGGAGCACAAAATACCCGACATGTTTGGGATGAACACACAACACACGTGGGAACACAAAATACCCGGCACATATGGGATTGACACGTGGGAGCGCAAAATACCCGACATATATGGGATGAACACGCAGGAACACAAAATACCCGACATGTATGGGATGAACACGGAACACGCGGGAGCACAATATATCCGACACGTATGGGATCGACACGTGGAACCACAAAATATCCGACATGTATGGGATGAACACGCAGGAACACAAAATACCCGACATGTTTGGGATGAACACACAACACACGTGGGAACACAAAATACCCGGCACATATGGGATTGACACGTGGGAGCGCAAAATACCCGACATGTATGGGATGAACACGCAGGAACACAAAATACCCGACATGTATGGGATGAACACGGAACACGCGGGAGCACAATATATCCGACACGTATGGGATCGACACGTGGAACCACAAAATATCCGACATGTATGGGATGAACACGCAGGAACACAAAATACCCGACATGTATGGGATGAACACGGAACACGCGGGAGCACAATATATCCGACACGTATGGGATCGACACGTGGAACCACAAAATACCCGACATGTATGGGATCGACACGCAGGAGCGCAATATACCTGATATGTACGGGATCGACACGCAGGAGCGTAAACTACCCGACATGTTTGGGATGAACACAGAACACGCGGGAGCACAAAATACCCAACATGTACAGGATCGACATGCGGGAGGGAGCACATACAGACAGGAACAAAGTGTTGTCACCCCGTAACAGGAAATGCCAAACAAAGGACCTTCATGGCAGGATCATGTCACCCCTGAGATACGATGGGGCATCCTATTCCAGGGGTGACAACACAGGAGCACAATTGTCAGACAGGAGCAAAGCGTTGTCACCCCGCAACAGGAAGTGCCCAACTCTAAGGCTTTACAAACATTGATCCTTCACTGCCACCCCTGAGCTGGAGATATACAACCGATACAATGTAAATGATAATAGAATGGCGGGTATATATACTACACAGAGCAGTATACGGGTATATATACTACACAGAGCAGTATACGGGTATATATACTACACAGAGCAGTATACGGGTATATATACTACCAAGCAGTATACGGGTATATATACCACAGAGCAGTATACGGGTATATATACCACAGAGCAGTATACGGGTATATATACTACCAAGCAGTATACGGGTATATATACCACAGAGCAGTATACGGGTATATATACCACAGAGCAGTATACGGGTATATATACTACCAAGCAGTATACGGGTATATATACCACAGAGCAGTATACGGGTATATATACTACACAGAGCAGTATACGGGTATATATACTACACAGAGCAGTATACGGGTATATATACTACCAAGCAGTATACGGGTATATATACCACAGAGCAGTATACGGGTATATATACCACAGAGCAGTATACGGGTATATATACTACCAAGCAGTATACGGGTATATATACCACACAGATCAGTATACGGGTATATATACTACCAAGCAGTATACGGGTATATATACCACAGAGCAGTATACGGGTATATATACTACCAAGCAGTATACGGGTATATATACTACACAGAGCAGTATACGGGTATATATACTACACAGAGCAGTATACGGGTATATATACTACACAGAGCAGTATACGGGTATATATACTACACAGAGCAGTATACGGGTATATATACTACACAGAGCAGTATACGGGTATATATACTACACAGAGCAGTATACGGGTATATATACTACACAGAGCAGTATATGGGTATATATACCACAGAGCAGTATACGGGTATATATACCACAGAGCAGTATACGGGTATATATACCACAGAGCAGTATACGGGTATATATACCACAGAGCAGTATACGGGTATATATACCACACAGAGCAGTATACGGGTATATATACCACACAGAGCAGTATACGGGTATATATACCACAGAGCAGTATACGGGTATATATACCACAGAGCAGTATACGGGTATATATACCACACAGAGCAGTATACGGGTATATATACCACAGAGCAGTATACGGGTATATATACCACAGAGCAGTATACGGGTATATATACCACAGAGCAGTATACGGGTATATATACCACACAGATCAGTATACGGGTATATATACTACAGAGCAGTATACGGGTATATATACTACACAGAGCAGTATACGGGTATATATACTACAGATCAGTATAGGGGTATATATACCACAGAGCAGTATACGGGTATATATACTACAGAGCAGTATACGGGTATATATACTACAGAGCAGTATACGGGTATATATACCACACAGAGCAGTATACGGGTATATATACCACAGAGCAGTATACGGGTATATATACCACACAGAGCAGTATACGGGTATATATTCCACAGAGCAGTATACGGGTATATATACTACAGAGCAGTATACGGGTATATATACCACAGAGCAGTATACGGGTAAATATACCACACAGAGCAGTATACGGGTATATATACCACAGAGCAGTATACGGGTATATATTCCACAGAGCAGTATACGGGTATATATACCACAGAGCAGTATACGGGTAAATATACCACACAGAGCAGTATACGGGTATATATACCACACAGAGCAGTATACGGGTATATATACCACACAGAGCAGTATACGGGTATATATACTACAGAGCAGTATACGGGTATATATACCACACAGAGCAGTATACGGGTATATATACCACACAGAGCAGTATACGGGTATATATACCACACAGAGCAGTATACGGGTATATATTCCACAGAGCAGTATACGGGTATATATACCACACAGAGCAGTATACGGGTATATATACTACAGAGCAGTATACGGGTATATATACCACACAGAGCAGTATACGGGTATATATACCACAGAGCAGTATACGGGTATATATACTACACAGAGCAGTATACGGGTATATATACCACAGAGCAGTACACGGGTATATATACCACAGAGCAGTATGCGGGTATATATACCACAGAGCAGTATACGGGTATATATACTACAGAGCAGTATACGGGTATATATACTACAGAGCAGTATACGGGTATATATACCACACAGAGCAGTATACGGGTATATATACCACAGAGCAGTATACGGGTATATATACCACACAGAGCAGTATACGGGTATATATACTACAGAGCAGTATACGGGTATATATACCACAGAGCAGTATACGGGTATATATACCACATAGAGCAGTATACGGGTATATATACCACACAGCAGTATACGGGTATATATACTACAGAGCAGTATACGGGTATATATACCACACAGAGCAGTATACGGGTATATATACCACAGAGCAGTATACGGGTATATATACCACACAGAGCAGTATACGGGTATATATACTACAGAGCAGTATACGGGTATATATACTACAGAGCAGTATACGGGTATATATACCACAGAGCAGTATACGGGTATATATACCACACAGAGCAGTATACGGGTATATATACCACACAGAGCAGTATACGGGTATATATACCACAGAGCAGTATACGGGTATATATACCACACAGAGCAGTATACGGGTATATATACCACACAGAGCAGTATACAGGTATATATACTACAGAGCAGTATACGGGTATATATACCACAGAGCAGTATACGGGTATATATACCACAGAGCAGTATACGGGTATATATACTACACAGAGCAGTATACGGGTATATATACTACAGAGCAGTATACGGGTATATATACCACACAGAGCAGTATACGGGTATATATACCACACAGAGCAGTATACGGGTATATATACTACAGAGCAGTATACGGGTATATATACTACACAGAGCAGTATACGGGTATATATACCACAGAGCAGTATACGGGTATATATACCACAGAGCAGTATACGGGTATATATACCACACAGAGCAGTATACGGGTATATATACCACACAGAGCAGTATACGGGTATATATACTACAGAGCAGTATACGGGTATATATACTACAGAGCAGTATACGGGTATATATGACGCCGTATACACGCATCTCATTTGCATGTTTTCTGCCATTTTTGATGTCGCCTTGAAAACCGCCATAAATTGTGATTTCATGTAAACCTCCTGGACCGCGAAGCTCCGCCTTCCTGGGGTGACGCCGTCATTTGGGGATCTGCGCTCGTCCTGCACATCGCGAGTCTGAAATAATCGCGCGGCTCCACGCCGTCACGCACACACAAACGCCGCTCCGCGCACAACCATTCCGCTCATTATCCTCCGTCGCACCTACTTGGCATATAAAGCCGCCATCGCAAAAAGAAATAAAAATGACGGAATGCTATTTTAGGCCTAAAAACGCCTAAATTTGACATATTTAACACTCAATTAAAGTAAGATTGGCGCACTCTGGCACGCACGCTAATCCCGCCATGACACGCAGATCACTCCATCCGCCCGAAATATATGAAATATTAGGACTTTCACAAAGTGACTTATGTGACAGCAATCCGAGCCGACCGCGGAAACGGCGTCCAACGCAGCTGCGAGGGGGGGGGGGAGGGGGGGATTGGGAGTCGCCGGCCAGCAGCGTCTGCAGGATCAGGTGTCCATGTTCGCCAGCGACGTCCTCACGTAACAGGTCAAGATGCTGAGTGTCGCTTAAAGGGTCAGTCCGCACCGGAATGATCGATCGGGGACTTGGTGGAAGACGGAGGACGAAAGTGTTTGTAAAGCCAAAACTGACGTCTGCGTCCCCAATGGACAGATTCACCCACCTCTGTGTCCTGGTGACCACGTCATGAAGAAGGAAATAGAAAATGGTGTCGGTGACACCGGACTGAGAGGTGAGGGAAATCCACCAATGAGGACTCCTGTAAGGAGCCATTCCTTCTACTGACCCCCAATGTAAGGGACATTCTTCCCACTGACCCCCCAATGTAAGGGACATTCTTCCCACTGACCCCCCCAATGTAAGGGACATTCTTCCCACTGACCACCAATGTAAGGGACATTCTTCCCACTGACCACCAATGTAAGGGACATTCTTCCCACCGACCCCCAATGTAAGGGACATTCTTCCCACTGACCCCCAATGTAAGGAGACATTCCTTCTACTGACCACCAATGTAAGGGACATTCTTCCCACTGACCCCCCAATGTAAGGGACATTCTTCCCACTGACCCCCAATGTAAGGGACATTCTTCCCACTGACCCCCAATGTAAGGGACATTCTTCCCACTGACCCCCCAATGTAAGGGACATTCTTCCCACTGACCCCCAATGTAAGGGACATTCTTCCCACTGACCCCCAATGTAAGGGACATTCTTCCCACTGACCCCCAATGTAAGGGACATTCTTCCCACTGACCCCCAATGTAAGGGACATTCTTCCCACTGACCCCCAATGTAAGGGACATTCTTCCCACTGACCACCAATGTAAGGGACATTTTTCCCACTGACCCCCCAATGTAAGGGACATTTTTCCCACTGACCCCCCAATGTAAGGGACATTCTTCCTACTGACCCCCAATGTAAGGGACATTCTTCCCACTGACCCCCCCAATGTAAAGGACATTCTTCCCACCGACCCCCAATGTAAGGGACATTCTTCCCACCGACCCCCAATGTAAGGGACATTCTTCCCACCGACCCCCAATGTAAGGGACATTCTTCCCACTGACCCCCCAATGTAAGGGACATTCTTCCCACTGACCCCCCAATGTAAGGGACATTCTTCCCACTGACTCCCCAATGTAAGGAACATTCTTCCCACTGACCCCCAATGTAAGGGACATTCTTCCCACTGACCCCCAATGTTAGGGACATTCTTCCCACCGACCCCCAATGTAAGGGACATTCTTCCCACCGACCCCCAATGTAAGGGACATTCTTCCCACCGACCCCCAATGTAAGGGACATTCTTCCCACTGACCCCCCAATGTAAGGGACATTCTTCCCACTGACCCCCCAATGTAAGGGACATTCTTCCCACTGACCCCCAATGTAAGGGACATTCTTCTCACTGACCCCCAATGTAAGGGACATTCTTCCCACTGACCCCCAATGTAAGGGACATTCTTCTCACTGACCCCCAATGTAAGGGACATTCTTCCCACTGACCCCCAATGTGAGGGGAGGGGCATGGACACATCTTTTGTCTGGGTGTCAGGGATGGGCGCCCCCTGTGGTCATGTGATTATGGTGCGCTCCGCACAGTCATGTTTGGGGGTCACTCACCCAGGATTTTGCTGATGTTGGAGTTGTGCATGTCGGGGAAGGCCTGCAGGATTTTCCTCCTCTCGTCTTTCGCCCAAACCATGAAAGCGTTCATTGGTCGCTTGATGTGCGGCTCATTGGTGCTCCGCCCCCGGGAGTCTCTGTACACTCGCGCCTCCACCACCGTGGTGCCCCCTGCAGGTGACAAAAGGGAATCCTACAGTCTACCAATCAACATAGAAAAACATTTGGAGGGTCTCGCCCTCCCAGATGAGCCCCCACATGAGCCCCCGGATGAGCCCCCACATGAGCCCCCGGATGAGCCCCCACATGAGCCCCCGGATGAGCCCCCACATGAGCCCCCACATGAGCCCCCGGATGAGCCCCCACATGAGCCCCCGGATGAGCCCCCACATGAGCCCCCACATGAGCCCCCGGATGAGCCCCCACATGAGCCCCCACATGAGCCCCCCGATGAGCCCCCGCATGAGCCCCCACATGAGCCCCCACATGAGCCCCCACATGCCCAGACCCAATCGATTCATTCACGAACAAGACGGAGCACAACCATCCGCAGGAGCATTACTCCATCAGTCTCTTCTATTTCCTGGACAATCTATTGGTGAGATCTCTGTACGCCCGCTGTGCCCATTATGAGGGGTTCCCACCATCCCTGTGCCCATTATGAGGGGTTCCCACCATCCCTGTGCCGAGTTCCCGGGTCTGTACCCCCGCTGTACCCATTATGAGGGGTTCCCACCATCCCTGTGCCCATTATGAGGGGTTCCCACCATCCCTGTGCTGAGTTCCCAGGTCTGTACACCCGCTGTGCCCATTATGAGGGGTTCCCACCATCCCTGTGCTGAGTTCCCGGATCTGTACCCCCGCTGTGCCCATTATGAGGGGTTCCCACCATCCCTGTGCCGAGTTCCCGGATCTGTACCCCTGCTGTACCCATTATGAGGGGTTCCCACCATCCCTGTGCCCATTATAAGGGGTTCCCACCATCCCTGTGCCCATTATAAGGGGTTCCCACCATCCCTGTGCTGAGTTCCCGGGTCTGTAGCCCCGCTGTGCCCATTATGAGGGGTTCCCACCATCCCTGTGCTGAGTTCTCGGATCTGTACACACACTGTGCCCATTATGAGGGGTTCCCACCATCCCTGTGCTGAGTTCCCATGTCTGTACTCCCGCTATGCCCATTATGAGGGGTTCCCACCATCCCTGTGCCGAGTTCCCGGATCTGTACCCCCGCTGTACCCATTATGAGGGGTTCCCACCATCCCTGTGCCCATTATAAGGGGTTCCCACCATCCCTGTGCCCATTATAAGGGGTTCCCACCATCCCTGTGCCCATTATGAGGGGTTCCCACCATCCCTGTGCTGAGTTCCCGGGTCGGTACGCCCGCTGTGCCCATTATGGGGGGTTCCCACCATCCCTGTGCTGAGTTCCTGGGTCTGTACCCCCGCTGTGCCCATTATGGGGGGTTCCCACCATCCTTGTGCTGAGTTCCCGGGTCTGTACCCCCGCTGTGCCCATTATGAGGGGTTCCCACCATCCCTGTGCTGAGTTCCCGGGTCTGTACCCCCGCTGTGCCCATTATGGGGGGTTCCCACCATCCTTGTGCTGAGTTCCCGGGTCTGTACCCCCGCTGTCCCCATCATGCAGATTTCTTAGCAGATAATGTACAGAAATCCTTCAGGTTGGCAAATTGTATTGAATTGGATAGAAATGACAGCGGCATCGTGTAACAAATGTATATATTTTTTTAGTTTGCTACATTGTATTCCTTCAAAGTGGAGTTGCCCTTTAAGTTCCCAGACAGGCCCGTCACTGAGGCCACATCTCCAGCTGCACATCATGCACCGCGGGGGCCGGCCTTGTACAGCCCCGCCCAGGAAGAGTTGTTTGTGTATCTTTGATGCTGAAATCACAGCCCCCCCAAGTGTTGACCAGCAGCCTGACTTTCCACCTTTTTTACGTACAACCCTCCGCCGCTCCCGACGTCATCCCGTAAAATGTATGGGGGTTCAAGTGACCCCCAGCGGCTTATCCGTTCTTTTATTTCGCTGTCTCTGCCGGCCGAGTGCAGAGATTCTCATTCCTGATCCTACTTGCTCTATCCCAGCCTGTCGGGTGGCGGCA
Source organism: Staurois parvus (assembly GCF_062004578.1). Lineage (NCBI taxonomy): Eukaryota > Metazoa > Chordata > Amphibia > Anura > Ranidae > Staurois > Staurois parvus. The sequence continues at coordinate 22,407 of NW_028319718.1, read as the reverse complement.
GCGGCGCCCCGGCGAACGCACAGCGAGCTGCGCTCTGCCATATGTCAATGAACAAAGGGAGCCAACCAAATCCTTCTTGTGGTCTTGGCTGCTGTCCCGCCTCCGAGTTTGAAGAGAGCTAATGGCTGCGGTGGGCTGATGCATGTGGCTCGTGGCTTCTGCAAAACGAAGGAAATTCGACACTGCTTCTGTCTGAAAACCGCTTTCCAAACTCCTCCGTCTGAGCTCTGCTACCGCCGTACTTTCCCCTCAGCGGCACGTCTTCACGAAGAAGATCGCACTTTTATTTCAGCGTTCCTATTTTTACGGAATCGTTTTTTTTTTTTTCCAGCGGAGGGGAATTTGAAGGCTTGTTGCGGTCTCGCCCGTCAGAATAGTGACATCTTTGTCTCCGCGTCTCCCTTTCATTACGCCGTTGGCGGTTTTTTAAAGCGAAAATCAGATCCCCGCGCAGCGTCCATGGCAACGGTAAATATTTAGACGCCGAAAGAATTGACAATCGAGAAGATTCTTCCGCCGAGTTGCAGGAAAAAAATAAATACGTTTTAAAAAAAAAAAACAAAAAAACGTTCCATCGTTAATATGGAAAGTGATTAGGAGGCGAATCTGACGATTAACGGCGAAACCGATCGCCCAGCAGGGAGAGAAACGCCATCCAATCGCCCAGCTGGGCCCATAAAACATGGCGGCTCATCACTGGGGAGGAGATTCATGTTTCCCAAATATCTCTGAAGGCCTCCGAACATTCGCAGGGTGGAGGCTGAAGGAGGACAAAATACGGGATGAGGAAGAAGCTACCGCTGGGGAAGATGCAACCGCCGGAACAGACCCTCCCGCCCAGGAAGACCCTCCCGCCCAGGAAGACCCTACCGCTAGGGAAGACGCAACAGCTGGGACAGACGCTACCGCCAGGGAAGACGCAACCGCCAGGGAAGACGCAACCGCCCAGGAAGATGCTACCGCCAGGGAAGACGCAACCGCCCAGGAAGACGCTACCGCCAGGGAAGACGCAACCGCCCAGGAAGACGCTACCGCAGGGGCAGACCCTACCGCCAGGGAAGACGCAACCGCTGGGACAGACGCTACCGCCAGGGAAGACCCTACCGCAGGGGAAGATGCTACCTCAGGGGAAGATGCTACCGCTGGGGAAGATGCAACCGCCAGAACAGACCCTCCCGCCCAGGAAGACCCTACCGCCCAGGAAGACCCTACCGCCAGGGAAGACGCAACCGCTGGGACAGACGCTACCGCCGGGGAGGACCCTACCGCCAGGGAAGACGCAACCGCCCAGGAAGACGCTACCGCCGGGGAAGACGCAACCGCCCAGGAAGACGCTACCGCCGGGGAAGACCCTACCGCCAGGGAAGACGCAACCGCCCAGGAAGACGCTACCGCCGGGGAAGACCCTACCGCCCGGGACAGACGCTACCGCAGAGGAAGACGCTACTGCAGGGGAAGATGCAACCGCCGGGGAAGACGCAACCGCAGGGGAAGACGCAACCGCCAGAACAGACGCAACCGCCGGGGAAGACCCTACCGCAGGGGAAGACCCTACCGCCCGGGACAGACGCTACCGCAGAGGAAGACGCTACCGCAGGGGCAGACCCTACCGCCGGGGAAGACGCAACCGCAGAGGAAGACGCAACCGCAGGGGAAGACGCTACCGCCGGGGAAGACGCTACCGCAGGGGAAGACGCTACCGCAGAGGAAGACGCTACCGCCCAGGAAGACGCTACCGCCGGGGAAGACCCTACCGCCCGGGACAGACGCTACCGCAGAGGAAGACGCTACTGCAGGGGAAGATGCAACCGCCGGGGAAGACGCAACCGCAGGGGAAGACGCAACCGCCAGAACAGACGCAACCGCCGGGGAAGACCCTACCGCAGGGGAAGACCCTACCGCCCGGGACAGACGCTACCGCAGAGGAAGACGCTACCGCAGGGGCAGACCCTACCGCCGGGGAAGACGCAACCGCAGAGGAAGACGCAACCGCAGGGGAAGACGCTACCGCCGGGGAAGACGCTACCGCAGGGGAAGACGCTACCGCAGGGGAAGACGCTACCGCAGGGGAAGACGCTACCGCAGGGGAAGACGCTACCGCAGGGGAAGACGCTACCGCAGGGGCAGACGCTAACGCAGAGGAAGACGCTACCGCAGGGGCAGACCCTACCGCCGGGGAAGACGCTACCGCAGGGGCAGACCCTACTGCCGGGGAAGACGCAACCGCAGAAGAAGACGCAACCGCAGGGGAAGACGCTACCGCCGGGGAAGACGCTACTGCCAGAACAGACGCTACCGCAGGGGAAGACGCTACCGCCGGGGAAGACGCTAACACAGAGGAAGACGCTACCGCCTACCGCCGGGGCAGACGCAATTGCCGCCACCCCACTGCACTGAGGTCTTTGCAATGACGCTTTCTGTATAAATATTTTCTGGAAGGGGGAGGGTCCCTCTTTTATTTTTATGTCTGTGCCCCCGCCTGAGAGATTTCCATGAACTTCCTGTCCCGGTGACCACACAGGAAGTGAGAAGAAATCCTAATGGGAGCAAAGACAGCAACAGAACTTGACTTAAGATCTTTACGACTTTATTACGACCCCCCTACATTACAATATCTGGGGCCCCCCCTATTCTTAGCTCCTCCTACTCTTTAGTGCCGGGTCACACCGCTGCGATTTCCGGTGCGATTTGGGAATCGTATCCAATGACTGTGAATGTCTCAGCACGTTGGATTTTCTGCGGCGCGATTCCTCGTGCGACTTTTTCTGCAGTTTTGTTGCGATTTCACATCCGTAGAATAGAATAGAAATCGTTCCGCAAATGACAAGAAATTGTTGAAAATCGTCTCAAGCAGCAATAAAGTCTTCAGAAATCGCGCTGAAATTGGCGCGGTGTGACCGGTGACTTTGGGAGGGTTTCCTGTCCCCCCGCCGGGATCCCACTACACACGACTCTGTGGCGGCGCGGCGATAGTTTGGGAATGTCCTGCGCGGCGGCGGCGGCGGCGGGGGGTAGATGCTGTTTGCAGAGGAGCGGAGAGAGGAAACACACGAAGCCAAAGGAACACAACATGAAATATTAATGGCGGCTCTGCGATAAAACAGACGGATGGCGAGATTTCCGCGACATTCCTAACAAGTTAACAAATAGTCTGTTTAATGAGCTGATTGTTGTGTGGAGGAGACTGGAGGCGATCATTGTGCGCTGCGTCCCTCTTCATTCCCCGGGATCCGCTCTGCAGGCCGTGGACCCCCCCAGGTTCCTGGACCCCCCCCCCCGTGTCACAGGTTCCTGGACCCCCCCGTGTCACAGGTTCCTGGACCCCCCCTCCCCTGTCACAGGTTCCTGGACCCCCCCGTGTCACACGTTCTTGAACCCCCCCCCAATCAAAGGTTCTTGGACCCCCCCCCGTGTCACAGGTTCCTGGACACCCCCCCCCGTGTCACAGGTTCCTGGACCCCCCCCCCCCGTGTCACAGGTTCCTGGACCCCCCCGTGTCACACGTTCCTGGACCCCCCCCCCGTATCACAGGTTCCTGGACCCCCCCCCCCCGTGTCACAGGTTCCTGGACCCCCCCTCCCCTGTCACAGGTTCCTGGACCCCCCCGTGTCACAGGTTCCTGGACCCCCCCCCCCCGTGTCACAGGTTCCTGGACCCCCCCTCCCCTGTCACAGGTTCCTGGACCCCCCCCGTGTCACAGGTTCCTGGACCCCCCCTCCCCTGTCACAGGTTCCTGGACCCCCCCGTGTCACACGTTCTTGAACCCCCCCCCAATCAAAGGTTCTTGGACCCCCCCCCCCGTGTCACAGGTTCCTGGACACCCCCCCCCCCCGTGTCACAGGTTCCTGGACACCCCCCCCCCCCCGTGTCACAGGTTCCTGGACCCCCCCCCCCATATCACAGGTTCCTGGACCCCCCCCCCCCTGTATCACAGGTTCCTGGACCCCCCCCCCCCCCGTGTCACAGGTCCTTGGACCCCCCCCCTCCCCCCTTCCCAAAATCTGGACCAATGAATCCCCTCAGCTGCTGAGGAACTACAAGTACCAGGATGTCCAGCAGCAAGTTCTAGGCGGATTCTGCCACCTGCTGGCCTCTTCCATGTCTGCTGAGATGAGCGGAGAATCCAGAAATCTCAGAATCCGGTCCGGGATTTATATAGTTTTACTTTATAACATTTGTGTATTTTTTATGATCGCTTTTTCTATTTTCCGAACAAAATATTGCGGCTGATGAGACTTTTTTTGTTTTTTTTGGTACAAGATCAGCTCCAGGACTGGTGAACAGCGGGTGTACAGACCCAGGAACTCGGCACAGGGATGGTGGGAACCCCTCATAATGGGCACAGCGGGGGTACAGACCTGGGATGGTGGGAACCCCTCATAATGGGCACAGCGGGTGTACAGACCCAGGAACTCGGCACAGGGATGGTGGGAACCCCTCATAATGGGCACAGCGGGGGGGGGGGGGGTACAGACCAGGGATGGTGGGAACCCCTCATAATGGGCACAGCGGAGTACAGACAGGGATGGTGGGAACCCCTCATAATGGGCACTGGGATGGTGGGAACCCCTCATAATGGGCACAGCGGGGTACAGACAGGGATGGTGGGAACCCCTCATAATGGGCACAGCGGGGGTACAGACCCGGGAACTCAGCACAGGGATGGTGGGAACCCCTCATAATGGGCACAGCGGGGGTATAGACCAGGGATGGTGGGAACCCCTCATAACAGGGCACAGCGGGGGGGGGGTACAGACCAGGGATGGTGGGAACACCTCATAATGGGCACAGCGGGTGTACAGACCCAGAACACAGCACAGGGATGGTGGGAACCCCTCATAATGGGCACAGCGGGGGTACAGACCAGGGATGGTGGGAACCCCTCATAATGGGCACTGGGATGGTGGGAACCCCTCATAATGGGCACAGCGGGTGTACAGACCCAGAACTCAGCACAGGGATGGTGGGAACCCCTCATAATGGGCACAGCGGGGTACAGACAGGTATGGTGGAACCCCTCATAATGGGCACAGCGGGGGTACAGACCAGGGATGGTGGGAACCCCTCATAATGGGCACTGGGATGGTGGGAACCCCTCATAATGGGCACAGCGGGTGTACAGACCCAGAACTCAGCACAGGGATGGTGGGAACCCCTCATAATGGGCACAGCGGGGTACAGACAGGGATGGTGGGAACCCCACATAATAGGCACAGCGGGGGTACAGACAGGGATGGTGGGAACCCCTCATAATGGGCACAGCGGGGGTACAGACAGGGATGGTGGGAACCCCTCATAATGGGCACAGCGGGGGTACAGACAGGGGTGGTGGGAACCCCTCATAATGGGCACAGCGGGGGTACAGACAGGGGTGGTGGGAACCCCTCATAATGGGCACAGCGGGGGTACAGACAGGGGTGGTGGGACAGATGTATTAGAGCCCCATTCCTGGACCCCCTCCCCCTCTCTGGTCGGTGTAGCGATCTGTCAGACGATTTCTCTGCGACTTCATTTAACAGTCGCAGTGATTCAGAGATTGCCATAGAAATGCATTGAATGCGACTTCAGATGAGATCTGTAATTGGGAGACGGATCAGCGATTTCCACCCAAACCGGAATCCTTCACACTGGAGACTCCCATTTTCTGAGCCCCCAGAAGACCAACCAATCCCAGCATGGAGCCACCTTCCCAACTGTGCCAATGCAGGGAGACTTACCGTCTGCGTCTTCTGGCCTTGTCAGATCGATAACTCCGGGTCCCAATTTTCCATCTTCATTTGGCTTCCCCATCAGCTGTGGGCCCATATTGTCGTAGTGTGTCCTTTCCTGCAAGACAAGAGCCACAGGCAGCGTCACTCCCTGTGTGACAGGAGGGGATCTCACAGTCATTTCTGTCAGTTACTTTGTATTTCTCCATCCCCCACCTGATCGATGTTTATAAACAATGTTACTTTGTATCTCCATCCCCCGTCTGATCGATGTTTATAAACAATGTTACTTTGTATCTCTCTATCCCCCGTCTGATCGATGTTTATAAACAATGTTACTTTGTATCTCTATCTCCCGTCTGATCGATGTTTATAAACAATGTTACTTTGTATCTCCCGTCTGATCGATGTTTATATACACTGTGCCAGGTGGTCTGTATGTACATAGGAACTCCTGGGGGTCACTGTGACGGGGAGTGTGTGACAAGTCCTGGGGGGGGGGGGGGGGGGGGGGACACGCTACACACATCCTGGTCACAGTGATAACATTTTCCTCGGTGGGTCCAAAAAATGCCGAAATACAAAGATGGCTCCACCTTGCACTGAATTCCTTCAGATTCACCTGAAGGGGGAGTTCGGTGGGAATATTTCCTGTTTTGTGTTCATCATTTGAACAAATAAAACATAAAATTCGATGAAAACATAATAACGTCTATTATTGTCCAATATCATCACATTATATGGGAGAGGAGGGGGTGTACCCCAATAGGAGAGGAGAACCCCCCCATCGTGAGGATCATGACCATGCTGGTCCCCCTCCCCCACATCCAGACACAAGATGGGGTGCCAACATTCTGATCCCCATATCCCCCCCCCCCCGGTCATGAGGGTCCCCCTCCCCCACATCCAGACACAAGATGGGGTGCCACCATTCTGATCCCCATACCCCCCCCCCCATCATGAGGGTCCTCCTCCCCCACATCCAGACACAAGATGGGGTGCCAACATTCTGATCCCCATACCCCCCCATCATGAGGGTCCTCCTCCCCCACATCCAGACACAAGATGGGGTGCCAACATTCTGATCCCCATATCCCCCCCCCCCCCCGGTCATGAGGGTCCCCCTCCCCCACATCCAGACACAAGATGGGGTGCCAACATTCTGATCCCCATATCCCCCCCCCCCCATCATGAGGGTCCCCCTCCCCCACATCCAGAGACTCACACAAGATGGGGTGCCAACATTCTGATCCCCATATCCCCCCCCCCCCGGTCATGAGGGTCCCCCTCCCCCACATCCAGACACAAGATGGGGTGCCACCATTCTGATCCCCATACCCCCCCCATCATGAGGGTCCTCCTCCCCCACATCCAGACACAAGATGGGGTGCCAACATTCTGATCCCCATACCCCCCCCATCATGAGGGTCCCCCTCCCCCACATCCAGAGACTCACACAAGATGGGGTGCCAACATTCTGATCCCCATACCCCCCCCCGTCATGAGGGTCCCCCTCCCCCACATCCAGACACAAGATGGGGTTCCAACATTCTGATCCCCATACCCCCCCCATCATGAGGGTCCCCCTCCCCCACATCCAGAGACTCACACAAGATGGGGTGCCAACATTCTGATCCCCATAACCCCCCCTGTCATGAGGGTCCCCCTCCCCCACATCCAGACACAAGATGGGGTGCCACCATTCTGATCCCCATACCCCCCCATCATGAGGGTCCTCCTCCCCCACATCCAGAGACTAGCACAAGGTGGGGTGCCAACATTCTGATCCCCATTCCCCCCCCCCGTCATGAGGGTCCCCCTCCCCCACATCCAGACACAAGATGGGGTGCCAACATTCTGATCCCCATACCCCCCCCCCCCCATCATGACGGTCCCCCTCCCCCAGATCCAGACACAAGATGGGGTGCCAACATTCTGATCCCCATACCCCCCCCATCATGAGGGTCCCCCTCCCCCACATCCAGAGACTCACACAAGATGGGGTGCCAACATTCTGATCCCCATACCCCCCCCGTCATGAGGGTCCCCCTCCCCCACATCCAGACACAAGATGGGGTTCCAACATTCTGATCCCCATACCCCCCCCATCATGAGGGTCCCCCTCCCCCACATCCAGAGACTCACACAAGATGGGGTGCCAACATTCTGATCCCCATAACCCCCCCTGTCATGAGGGTCCCCCTCCCCCACATCCAGACACAAGATGGGGTGCCACCATTCTGATCCCCATACCCCCCCATCATGAGGGTCCTCCTCCCCCACATCCAGAGACTAGCACAAGGTGGGGTGCCAACATTCTGATCCCCATTCCCCCCCCCCGTCATGAGGGTCCCCCTCCCCCACATCCAGACACAAGATGGGGTGCCAACATTCTGATCCCCATACCCCCCCCCCCATCATGACGGTCCCCCTCCCCCAGATCCAGACACAAGATGGGGTGCCAACATTCTGATCCCCATACCCCCCCCATCAGGAGGGTCCCCCTCCCCCACATCCAGAGACTCACACAAGATGGGGTGCCAACATTCTGATCCCCATAACCCCCCCCGTCATGAGGGTCCCCCTCCCCCACATCCAGACACAAGATGGGGTGCCACCATTCTGATCCCCATACCCCCCCATCATGAGGGTCCCCTCCCCCACATCCAGACACAAGATGGGGTGCCAACACTCTGATCCCCATACCCCCCCATCATGAGGGTCCTCCTCCCCCACATCCAGACACAAGATGGGGTGCCAACATTCTGATCCCCATACCCCCCCCCATCATGAGGGTCCTCCTCCCCCACATCCAGAGACTAGCACAAGATGGGGTGCCAACATTCTGATCCCCATACCCCCCCCCCCGTCATGAGGGTCCCCCTCCCCCAGATCCAGACACAAGATGGGGTGCCAACATTCTGATCCCCATACCCCCCCCGGACACGGAAGGGTTAATCGCTAACATGACAGATGTAACACGTCTCGGCGTTCACACATATTGTATCATAATCTGCAAACATTATCGCTGAATGTCAATTATCCCCCCGAAATGATTCCGTCCAATTATGTCAGCCGGGAAGATTCCACATATGCAGATTTCTACTAATCCAGCACAAAACCCCCCAGACAGGTGTCATGCCGCGCCGCATCTACCGCGCCGCATCTACCGCGGCGCATCTACCGCGCCGCATCTACCGCGCCGCTTCTACCGCGACGCATCTACCGCGCCGCATCTACCGCGGCGCTTCTACCGCGGCGCATCTACCGCGACGCATCTACCGCGCCGCATCTACCGCAACGCTTCTACCGCAACGCTTCTACCGCGCCGCATCTACCGCGCCGCATCTACCGCAACGCTTCTACCGCGCCGCATCTACCGCGCCGCATCTACCGCAACGCTTCTACCGCGCCGCATCTACCGCAACGCTTCTACCGCGCCGCATCTACCGCGCCGCTTCTACCGCGCCGCATCTACCGCGACGCATCTACCGCGACGCTTCTACCGCGACGCATCTACCGCGACGCTTCTACCGCGCCGCATCTACCGCGCCGCATCTACCGCGACGCTTCTACCGCGCCGCATCTACCGCGACGCTTCTACCGCGCCGCATCTACCGCGACGCATCTACCGCGCCGCATCTACCGCGCCGCTTCTACCGCGCCGCATCTACCGCGACGCATCTACCGCGCCGCTTCTACCGCGCCGCATCTACCGCAACGCTTCTACCGCGCCGCATCTACCGCGACGCATCTACCGCGACGCATCTACCGCAACGCATCTACCGCGCTGCATCTACCGCGCCGCATCTACCGCAACGCATCTACCGCAACGCATCTACCGCGCCGCATCTACCGCGCCGCATCTACCGCAACGCATCTACCGCGCCGCATCTACCGCGCCGCACAAAGCCAGCTCTGCAGCACGCCACCGCGGTCGCCTCATTGTCCCTGACAACAATTAGGGGGAGACCTTGGAAACGTCAAAAGTACTGAAGAAGGAGGGAGGACTTCCTGTCCGGACCTGCGGATGGGGGTCAGCGCCGTACGGGTCACAACCGGTATTTCGCCGCTTTACGTTCAAACCGAATTATAAAATGAGGTGATGAACTGCAAAAGCAGCAAATATCTCCCCGGGGTTTGTGAATAGGCCCCGGTGGGTGGAGAACATGCCACACGCCGATGCCCGGGGGGGGGGG
>NW_028319718.1:0-7500 GCF_062004578.1 Staurois parvus | reverse complement strand
CCCCCGTGTGGTCACATCATAAATATATATTAATAAAACGATCCCTGGGGGAGGAGCTGCACCTGCAAGGGGAGGAGCTGCGCCTGCAAGGGGAGGAGCTGCACCTGCAAGGGGGAGGAGCTGCGCCTGCAAGGGGAGGAGCTGCACCTGCAAGGGGGAGGAGTGGCGCCTGCAAGCGGGAGGAGTGGCGCCTGCAAGGGTTAATAGCCGGGCTTGTCTAGGGGAAGAGGAGAAACAGCTTTACTTACCCGATCCTCCGCACCCCTCAGCAGGCAGTGCTCCCCCCAATTATCTGACAAATGGGCTGTCCCTCAGTATCCTCACATCCAATGCAGGGCTATGGACCCTGCTCTGGTCTCGATAATGTCGGGACCCTGGACCGGTGTGGCGTGGGGGTGCAGAGGCCGCACGGAGGAATAGAGGGGCGCGTATTTTATTTTTTGCATCGCCATAAACAAGCAGTTAACCCTTGCAGCCCAACGCCAAAGGATCACTCATGTGTCTGGAGGTGGCCTTTAAATAGAAAAAATATATATATACTGTATATATGTATAGTTATATGGGGGTAGGGGAATCGGTGGTGCTATGGGGGTAGAGGAATCGGTGGTGCTATGGGGGTAGAGGAATCAGTGGAGCTATGGGGGTAGAGGAATCGGTGGTGCTATGGGGGTAGGGGAATCGGTGGTGCTATGGGGGTAGAGGAATCGGTGGTGCTATGGGGGTAGAGGAATCAGTGGAGCTATGGGGGTAGGAGAATCGGTGGTGCTATGGGGGTAGGAGAATAGATGGAGCTATGGGGGTAGAGTAATCGGTGGTGCTATGGGGGTAGGAGAATCGGTGGAGCTATGGGGGTAGAGGAATCGGTGGAGCTATGGGGGTAGAGGAATCGGTGGAGCTATGGGGGTAGGAGAATCGGTGGAGCTATGGGGGTAGAGGAATCTGTGGAGCTATGGGGGTAGAGGAATCGGTGGTGCTACGGGGGTAGGAGAATCGGTGGTGCTATGGGGGTAGGAGAATAGATGGAGCTATGGGGGTAGAGGAATCGGTGGAGCTACGGGGGTAGAGGAATCGGTGGAGCTACGGGGGTAAGGGAATCGGTGGTGCTATGGGGGTAGAGGAATCGGTGGAGCTACGGGGGTAGGGGAATCGGTGGTGCTATGGGGGTAGAGGAATCGGTGGAGCTATGGGGGTAGAGGAATCGGTGGAGCTACGGGGGTAGGGGAATCGGTGGTGCTACGGGGGTAGGAGAATTGGTGGAGCTATGGGGGTAGGAGAATTGGTGGAGCTATGGGGGTAGAGGAATCGGTGGAGCTATGGGGGTAGGAGAATCGGTGGAGCTATGGGGGTAGAGGAATCTGTGGAGCTATGGGGGTAGGAGAATCGGTGGTGCTATGGGGGTAGGGGGAATCGGTGGTGCTATGGGGGTAGAGGAATCGGTGGAGCTATGGGGGTAGAGGAATCGGTGGAGCTATGGGGGTAGGGGAATCGGTGGAGCTATGGGGGTAGGGGAATCGGTGGTGCTATGGGGGTAGGAGAATCGGTGGTGCTATGGGGGTAGGGGAATCGGTGGTGCTATGGGGGTAGGAGAATCGGTGGTGCTATGGGGGTAGGGGAATCGGTGGAGCTATGGGGGTAGGGGAATCGGTGGTGCTATGGGGGTAGGAGAATCGGTGGTGCTATGGGGGTAGGGGAATCGGTGGTGCTATGGGGGTAGGAGAATTGGTCGTGCTATGGGGGTAGAGGAATCGGTGGAGCTATGGGGTAGGGGAATCGGTGGTGCTATGGGGGTAGGAGAATTGGTCGTGCTATGGGGGTAGAGGAATCGGTGGAGCTATGGGGGTAGAGGAATCGGTGGAGCTATGGGGGTAGGAGAATCGGTGGAGCTATGGGGGTAGGAGAATCGGTGGTGCTATGGGGGTAGAGGAATCGGTGGAGCTATGGGGGTAGGAGAATTGGTCGTGCTATGGTGGTAGGGGAATCGGTGGTGCTATGGGGGTAGGAGAATCGGTGGAGCTATGGGGGTAGGAGAATCGGTGGTGCTATGGGGGTAGGAGAATCGGTGGAGCTATGGGGGTAGGAGAATCGGTGGTGCTATGGGGGTAGGGGAATCGGTGGTGCTATGGGGGTAGGGGAATCAGTGGTGCTATGGGGGTAGGAGAATAGATGGAGCTATGGGGGTAGAGTAATCGGTGGTGCTATGGGGGTAGGAGAATCGGTGGAGCTATGGGGGTAGAGGAATCGGTGGAGCTATGGGGGTAGAGGAATCGGTGGAGCTATGGGGGTAGGAGAATCGGTGGAGCTATGGGGGTAGAGGAATCTGTGGAGCTATGGGGTAGAGGAATCGGTGGTGCTACGGGGGTAGGAGAATCGGTGGTGCTATGGGGGTAGGAGAATAGATGGAGCTATGGGGGTAGAGGAATCGGTGGAGCTACGGGGGTAGAGGAATCGGTGGAGCTACGGGGGTAAGGGAATCGGTGGTGCTATGGGGGTAGAGGAATCGGTGGAGCTACGGGGGTAGGGGAATCGGTGGTGCTATGGGGGTAGAGGAATCGGTGGAGCTATGGGGGTAGAGGAATCGGTGGAGCTACGGGGGTAGGGGAATCGGTGGTGCTACGGGGGTAGGAGAATTGGTGGAGCTATGGGGGTAGGAGAATTGGTGGAGCTATGGGGGTAGAGGAATCGGTGGAGCTATGGGGGTAGGAGAATCGGTGGAGCTATGGGGGTAGAGGAATCTGTGGAGCTATGGGGGTAGGAGAATCGGTGGTGCTATGGGGGTAGGGGAATCGGTGGAGCTATGGGGGTAGAGGAATCGGTGGAGCTATGGGGGTAGAGGAATCGGTGGAGCTATGGGGGTAGGGGAATCGGTGGAGCTATGGGGTAGGGGAATCGGTGGTGCTATGGGGGTAGGAGAATCGGTGGTGCTATGGGGGTAGGGGAATCGGTGGTGCTATGGGGGTAGGAGAATCGGTGGAGCTATGGGGGTAGGGGAATCGGTGGTGCTATGGGGGTAGGAGAATCGGTGGTGCTATGGGGGTAGGGGAATCGGTGGTGCTATGGGGGTAGGGGAATCGGTGGTGCTATGGGGGTAGGAGAATTGGTCGTGCTATGGGGGTAGAGGAATCGGTGGAGCTATGGGGGTAGGGGAATCGGTGGTGCTATGGGGGTAGGAGAATTGGTCGTGCTATGGGGGTAGAGGAATCGGTGGAGCTATGGGGGTAGAGGAATCGGTGGAGCTATGGGGGTAGGAGAATCGGTGGAGCTATGGGGGTAGGAGAATCGGTGGTGCTATGGGGGTAGAGGAATCGGTGGAGCTATGGGGTAGGGGAATCGGTGGTGCTATGGGGGTAGGGGAATCAGTGGTGCTATGGGGGTAGGAGAATTGGTCGTGCTATGGTGGTAGGGGAATCGGTGGTGCTATGGGGGTAGGAGAATCGGTGGAGCTATGGGGGTAGGAGAATCGGTGGTGCTATGGGGGTAGGAGAATCGGTGGAGCTATGGGGGTAGGAGAATCGGTGGTGCTATGGGGGTAGGGGAATCGGTGGTGCTATGGGGGTAGGGGAATCGGTGGTGCTATGGGGGTAGGGGAATCAGTGGTGCTATGGGGGTAGAGGAATCGGTGGAGCTATGGGGGTAGAGTAATCGGTGGTGCTGGGGGGGTAGGAGAATCGGTGGAGCTATGGGGGTAGGAGAATTGGTCGTGCTATGGTGGTAGGGGAATCGGTGGTGCTATGGGGGTAGGAGAATCGGTGGAGCTATGGGGGTAGAGGAATCGGTGGTGCTATGGGGGTAGGAGAATCGGTGGAGCTATGGGGGTAGAGGAATCGGTGGAGCTATGGGGGTGGGAGAATTGGTGGAGTTACGGGGGTAGAGGAATCGGTGGAGCTATGGGGGTGGGAGAATTGGTGGAGTTACGGGGGTGGGAGAATCGGTGGTGCTATGGGGGTAGAGGAATCGGTGGAGCTATGAGGGTAGAGGAATCGGTGGAGCTATGGGGGTGGGAGAATTGGTGGAGTTACGGGGGTAGAGGAATCGGTGGAGCTATGGGGGTGGGAGAATTGGTGGAGTTACGGGGGTGGGAGAATCGGTGGTGCTATGGGGGTAGGAGAATCGGTGGAGCTATGGGGGTAGAGGAATCGGTGGAGCTATGGGGGTGGGAGAATTGGTGGAGTTACGGGGGTGGGAGAATCGGTGGTGCTATGGGGGTAGAGGAATCGGTGGAGCTATGGGGGTAGGAGAATCGATAGAGCTACGGGGGTGGGAGAATTGGTGGAGCTATGGGGGTAGGAGAATCGGTGGTGCTATGGGGGTAGAGGAATCGGTGGAGCTATGGGGGTAGGAGAATCGGTGGAGCTATGGGGGTAGGAGAATCGGTGGTGCTATGGGGGTAGGAGAATCGGTGGTGCTATGGGGGTAGAGGAATCGGTGGTGCTATGGGGGTAGGAGAATCGGTGGAGCTATGGGGGTGGGAGAATCGGTGGTGCTATGGGGGTGGGAGAATCGGTGGTGCTATGGGGGTAGAGGAATCGGTGGTGCTATGGGGGTAGGAGAATCGGTGGTGCTATGGGGGTAGGAGAATCGGTGGTGCTATGGGGGTAGGAGAATCGGTGGAGCTATGGGGGTAGAGGAATCGATGGAGCTATGGGGGTGGAGAATTGGTGGAGTTACGGGGGTGGGAGAATCGGTGGTGCTATGGGGGTAGGAGAATCGGTGGAGCTATGGGGGTAGGAGAATCGGTGGAGCTATGGGGGTGGGAGAATCGGTGGTGCTATGGGGGTAGGAGAATTGGTCGTGCTATGGGGGTAGGGGAATCGGTTGTGCTATGGGGGTAGGGGAATCGGTGGTGCTATGGGGGTAGAGGAATTGGTGGAGCTATGGGGGTAGGAGAATCGGTGGTGCTATGGGGGTAGAGGAATCGGTGGAGCTATGGGGGTAGAGGAATCGGTGGAGCTATGGGGGTAGAGGAATCGGTGGAGCTATGGGGGTAGGAGAATCGGTGGTGCTATGGGGGTAGAGGAATCGGTGGAGCTATGGGGGTAGGGGAATCGGTGGTGCTATGGGGGTAGGAGAATCGGTGGAGCTATGGGGTAGGAGAATCGGTGGAGCTATGGGGGTAGGAGAATCGGTGGTGCTATGGGGGTAGAGGAATCGGTGGAGCTATGGGGGTAGAGGAATCGGTGGAGCTATGGGGGTAGAGGTATCGGTGGTGCTATGGGGGTAGAGGAATCGGTGGAGCTATGGGGGTAGGGGAATCGGTGGTGCTATGGGGGTAGAGGAATCGGTGGTGCTATGGGGGTAGAGGAATCGGTGGAGCTATGGGGGTAGAGGAATCGGTGGAGCTATGGGGGTAGGAGAATCGGTGGAGCTATGGGGGTAGGGGAATCGGTGGTGCTATGGGGGTAGAAAAAAATTTATATAATAATAAAATTATATATATATATTTTTTTGTTTTTCATATATTGTAATGTTATAAGAAAGTAAAAAATATTTATACCGATATTAAACCCTATTAGTATAAAAATTATTTTTTAAAAATGTGTATATATATATCTATTTTTTTAATATATATTTTTATATATAGATATATAAAAAAAATAATTTTTATACTAATAGGGTTTAATATCGGTATAAATATTTTTTACTTTCTTATAACATTACAATATATGAAAAACAAAAAAATATATATTTTTTAAAATAAATATATATATATATATATATACACACAAACTTTTTCACATTTACCAATATAAATCCTAATCTTATAAAAAAAAACAACTAATAAATAAATAAATATATAAATAAATATATAAATAAATAGATACACAATATTAGGAATTTAAAAAATGTATATATATTCTTTATTTTCTGTTGTCTTCCTGGTCAGCCTGATGAAGGGGGTCTCAGCCCCCAGAGAAATGTCGGCTTTTTTCCTGATAAATACAATAACTGAATGTAAAATTATTTTTTTAAATACTTTATTCTATTTATATTTTTGGGATTTTTAAAAAAATATATAATTCTTTATTTTATTTTGTTTTTTGAGATTTTCTTCAGTTCTGAACCTCCGAAGCGCGTTGTATTTTACTCCTGTCCTCGCACATTTTTCAGATCCCTTCGGGGACCCCCCAAGGAAGGTTGCCCCTGTTGCCGTAGTGATGTCTCGGTAATTTGGGGGGGGGGGGCACACTCTACCAACACCTCCAATGTGGAGGTAAAGGACAGAGGCATTGTGGGAGCCAATTACGGGAAAACGCAAAACGCACGTAAGCGCAGACTCCCCGTAAGACTCCCCGGATTTCAGGCCTTCGGCTGATTTTTTTAAGTCCCTTCGCGCCGTAATACTTTTTTTTTTATTCCCGTAAGTTGTGAAGTGCGCCGCCATCGTCTCGCTCCTGCGTCCCCCCCCGTCCTTCATATCGCCGCCGAGACGCAGCGGACGCGAGATCTCTCCAAATGGCAGTAATTCTTCGTATTAACTGAACTTTCCTGAAGTGTGACTTCCCCGCCATCCACAGCCAATCAATCCTTCATTTTACAGGCCGCGGATCCTCGCCATCCATCACCGCGGTGGATTATCACCGGCGATGGCGGGGGTTGGCCGCCACTTGATAGATAGAATCTTCGCCCCGCCGCCGCCACCGCGTCAGTCCCCGAGGAATCAGGGGAACATCATTTGTGAATTTGTATCAAATTTGATTCGACTTGTACAGCCGACAGCCTCGATTTTCCTTCCAGAGTCGACCGGGAATCGGGGGAATTTTCGGCGCTCCGCGTCCGCGGGCCGACGCCGTCCACAACGGCGAGAGAGATTTAAAACCGTCATCCCTACAAAGAGAGGACTGAGCCTCCGTCCGTCCCGTAATGGATCCTCCCCTCCCCCTCCCGTTCTCAGATAAAAGCCGCGTTCTCGACGCCTCCGGTATATATTCATCAAATTTTATATACTGCGCTTTACACACTTATCGGCCATTCTAGAAGAAGAGGCGCGCCGACACTAAAACCGCGCCGCGATTTACGGGCCCCATTCATATCACGTCACAATGCTTTTTGTTGTAGAAAAAAAAAAAAAAAAAAACAACAAAAAAAAAATTCCTGTTTATTAATGTATCTTTACAACCGACACATCCGGGATCCGAGCCAAATTAATGGGATTTTTATTATTTTATGGCGTCATTAAATTTTTAGTGATCTCTCTATCAAAAGAGCGATCATAAAGAGCCGTAATGTACGGCGGGACGCTGCGATCGGGGGAGACGCGCGTTTCCCCCGACTTTGAAAGGCGACGGCTCGCCATAAAACAATATTTATATCGCCGCTAAACGTGGCGGAAATAATTCCAACGTGGCGCGATCTTCAGGATAAGTCGAAGAAAACGCTTTGCCGTTACGCCGCGAATTGTGTACTTAGAAAAAATGAGTGTTCTGGTTTGTTTGTTTTTTCACTGTAAATACATATTTTTTATGTCTTTTTTTTCACTGTAAATAAATGTTTTTTCTTTCCTTT